>NW_015151372.1:254163-274458 GCF_000732505.1 Cyprinodon variegatus | reverse complement strand
ATCCTATTTACCATTCCACCCTGTTGTACAATATGAAATAAACGCACTGGCAGCAATATTAAAGACAAAGTTGGAAAAGAAGTAAACAAAAAGCACATACATTAGATTATTTTAATATGAAGAGGAACTGGTGCTGTTTCTTGGCAGCACTGGTTGTTGGTTAGAACTGGAGGTGAAGCCTTTATTCCTGAGACTAGGCACAGCTCAGCCTTTAAAAGCTTCGAAAAGAGAAAGATTGTGTGTGAACAGGGGTGCAGGCAAAGGTTATCTCAGGTTAACCAATCACTACCATTACCACAGGTGTATAAAATTCAGCAGCAAGTCAAGCAGACTGCCTCTACAAATATTTGGAAATGAACAAGATGCAATCTAGAGCTCAGCTGATTCCAGCAGTGTACCATGATATGATGCAAAAGGAGATAAATATCCTCACTATTTTTGTATTATGGCAAAGCAGGAGGAACTGGTAACAATAACAACATATTATTAGAAATACTATCAACAAAACATAAATGTCTAAATCTCTCGGCAGAGGGGTCTTTGGGTCCCTACCCCCTTCTCCTTAAAACCATGATCTAATAAGTTAATCAACCCCAGTTTGCAGCTAAACAATATGGGTTAGATCCTAACATTTTATTTAAACTTGCTTAAATCTCGCATATTTGGTCTAACACCTACTCAGGATTGCCCTCTGTGGGTTGAAAAGAGGCTGCTGCAGTTGAATTTTCTTCTTGGTTGAAAAATGATGAATTGATCAATATCATTCTGTTCAGAATTTAAGAAAAGAAAATCATGTTATAATGACTGTTTAGAAACTTTAAAACATGGGACAGATATGTTAGCTCTGTGTATTTAATTTCTCCCATGCCTGTATACCAGGCACAACATAAGTCAGGCCTGCTGCAGCTCCTATCCATTCAAGCAAAATGTACACACAGCACAAACAATAAGAGAGGGAGATAAACAACTTAATGGACAGAGCTTTGAATGAACACAGCCACAGCAGAACAGCAGCAATCTCCTGAAACCAGTCTGGTAAAATCTCAGAAATAAAGTGGAAATGAAATTCTCTACAGTAGTCTGTGTTCTGTCTGTGACGTTGCCCGGCTGTCTGTGTCTCTACAGTCCAGATGTCAGAGGAACTAGCCAACAGCTGCAGCAGGAAATGAGCCCCTGGGGCAGTGAAAAGGCTAACACACTTCCACGCAGACGAGCGACACCAGGACAAAACATGTGCACACTCACATGGCCCATTCACAATCAAGCTATGGATGTCATAAAGGTTCATATGCTTCTCAACCAGAGCTTTGACTGTTTATTTTTACCTGAGCTGCTCCTTAGTGCTGTCTGTCCATGCTTGGGTTAAACCTGCTCATCGCATTTATGTGACAGCATTTATGTAGCTTCCTATTTCTCTCCTAGATTTATTCATTGTGCTTGATGCTTTTTGTATGCCAGCCTGTCAGCCTGCCTGCTTCAGCATCAGCACCCCCACCCCCACCCCTCCCTGCCAGAGGGAACATTTGCCTTGTGGCTCCAATTCCCAGGAATGTCTAACCTGCGCCAGCTGTTGAGAACATGGTACGGGTGCCAACAATGTGCCGACTCTGCCCACCACATCGCTCGCAATTCCATCTCCATCTGGGTCCAATATTAAATGTGTGTGTGTGTGTTACAGCAGCTTGCCTGTGTCTTTAATGCTTCCCACATCTGTATTTGAAATTTTATCAATTCAACCAAGAATGCCTTTATTGTGTGCAGCCTTCCCTGTGTCTGTGTGCTGCTGTGTTTTGTGATATTGTATTCAAAATGTGTGTGTGTGTGTGTGTGTGTGTGTGCAGCAGCTTGGTTGTGTTGGTGTGTCTCCATCTGTGTGCGCTGGGCCTCCCTTGCCTGCATCTGGAGTAGCATTGAAGAGGCTTTCCAACAAGGCCGATGGTGACCAGCCTGCCAAACAGCCCAGATGTTAGTTCTGTACGCCTCGGGCTAAATGGATAGCGCCACAATCTCATTATTCACAACCAGTAAACTGCAACTGCTGTTTTGCAGTGTAGCAGAGAACAAGAGTCAATAAAGAGGTGAAGAGAGAGGAAGGGGTGAGAGAAAATCAGAGGGAGATAAATCATTTCATCACTCCTACAAGGTGGAGATACAGCACCTCTTTCTAAGTACATAATAGGCAAATGACATCTCATTAAAATCATATACTGACTAAGAGTGTGTTAAAGGACACATGATCTTTATTTCTCACTTTTTCCAATATTAAATCAGACTAAAGTTGTTGTTTTTTTAGAATTTTGAAAATTGTATTTTTCCAACACAACAATGATTGCTCTAATTTTGTAAAAAATATATTAATAGTTTCTTTAAATTCAGAAGTTACATACATTTCCTTTGTGTTAGTTGCAATTGCCTTTAAAACTGGATGACGTGGTTCACACTCTTAAAGAGATATTGTGTAACAGTTTGTCTTTTTCACTGCCAGAAATCAATGACTGCATTTACATATGTATTATTATTGGTGTCTTTTGTACTCCATTATTAATCAAATACATTTTTATAGGCCAAGAATTTTATATTAATTTATACACAAGGCTGGTCACCAGTTTAAAAATCACCATGACAGTCTGCCACCTTGAAAGTACAGATGCCTGTGAGGAATAAAATAGTACGTTTGGAATAGCAACTTCTTTCCTCTTTCTGGCAGTTCAGTGTGATTTAGAGGTGGCGGAGAGGATCATTTGGAGACACTAACCCAACAGCTGAAAGTCTGCACTACCATGGCACAATGCCGGACCAAGCATATGCAGAAGTAGCACAAGTGCCACGGGTTGTTTGGAGTTTTTTGTGAGGACCCAAATGCAGAGGCTGATAGGCAGGGGGGTGTTCTTTGAAGATTTAATGGGATATCACAGGTAGCAAAAACAGGAATAAAAAAAAATCCAACTTATAAATGTTAAACAAAAACAAGTATCCAAAAATCCAACATAAAAAATAAAACACAAACCAGAACCATGGAGACATCAGGGGAAAATCATCACAAGGAGCCAGGGTGAGACAAAGTAAGACGAAGAACCAGCACAGAGGGACTGCAGAGGGAGTGTATTTATGGCTGACTGAACAAAGGCAGGACTAACGAGCTGATAAGGAGCAGGTGTGAGTAGAACTGATAAGGAAGCCAAGGGAAAAGAAAACACAAGGGGGCAACAGAGGACAGACAAAGAAAAACCTAAGAAACTTAAATAAATCCAAAACACACCAATAAAGCTAGAAAACAAGGAAAAACCTGGATGAACTTGAAACTGATAACTTAGAGAAAACCAACAGAACCAAGATCGTTACAACAAGAAACGGTTTCACCATCCCCAAGAAAGCGAAAAAGAAAACTTAAAACACGAGACAAGAGGTTAGATATCAGGCAAACCTCCAGGTGGAAGGAGCTAATGAAGGAGGAACATTTAACAAGGGATGCTACATTTCCTGTGTTTCTGTATGACAAGTGAACTGTACTGCTTAAATTAGCATAAAGCTAACTTTTTGTATTTGGCTCAATGGGACATTGTTGCACGTTACCATGGAAGGCATAACAACAGATCCCCCAAACAAACCAAGCTTATTGGAACAGAATTGCAGTTTTACATAGGTTTAGTAGCCTTCAAAGTCACAGTGAACATTGTTTTTTTGTCACAGTAAATGCCAATTTGTAGAGACTTCACACCTGCCTTCAGTACACCTTCATTGTCTAATTTAATTACTTTAATCTAGTAATTAAATTACTTGTTTATTTGGATCTACACAAAATCCCACCACTAATGCAACACAGTTAGCAAAATTTAAGAAATCACAAACTCTTGATCTGAGTTAAAAGTTTGTGAAGTAACGGATGAGATGGCTACATCTGCATTGTACAGGCTTATTGACACACAGCGGCTACGGTTGCCTCTCCATAGTCTACTGGAAATTTCATCCCGGAGCACTGAATCAGCTCTTAGAAAGGATTGTATTTATATACGTTTTACTACAAATTGACTGTGTGATTCTGGTTCTTTTGGACTTAACCACTGCTTTTAACACAGTAGATCACAATATTTTACCATCACATTTGGCAAAATTAGTCAGCATTAGGAATACACTAATGGATTAGTTAAGATCATATTTAGAAAATCTAACCTTCTGTGTTTCCTTGTGTTCCCTTTTTATGTGGGGTGCCACAGGGCTCAATTTTAGGCACTCTTCTTTTTGCCATGTATCTGCTTATGTTTGGCTACATAATGAGGAAGCATGGCGTTTGTTTTTAATGTTATGATGATAACAGACACATTTATTTTCACAAAGAAAGAAAGATGCTAAATCTATTCATTACTGCAAAAACACCCTGAAGACTTAAAGGCCTGGATAGCCCTCAGTCTCTTGGACTTTAATGAGAGTAAGACTGAAGTTATGGTCTTTAGGGGCAAAACTTAGACTCCCCCATTCAGCTAGGTTATATAGCCTTGTACAAGAACTCAACCATCACACACCTTGGTGTTAAAGGTGTGTTGGGTACTGATCTTAAATTTGACAGCAAGGCTAGGGCAACTGTAAAGTCTGGCTTTGTTTAATAAGGCATTTGGTAGAATAAAACAAAAAAACAAAAAACACACTCAAAGACAGTAAACCCTGCCTTTATTATTATACGGTTGGATCACTGTAATGCACTACATGTGGGGGTTAGTGACTCCTATTTTGCAAGTACAAAATGCTGCATTATTTTATCTAGAATTCGAAAACATGAATAAGCATTGAATAAAAACAGCCAGAGAAAGCAGCCTTGAGATATCCCATATGTGATCTTTGTCCTCCTGAGCTTCTCCAATTTGGCTGCCTTTATCAACACAAGTTGCTCTCTACTTTTCTGTGTTATTCTAAATTCATCTGCATGCTTTACTGCTTCTTTCACACTAAAATACTAGGGTTAAACAGGACTGCTTCCCTTTTTGTCTCCTGAAATGTGTCACCCCTATGTATTTCTATTAAAAAAGTGTATTTTATGTTTAAAATAGTTTGAATAGCATTATTTTTTTAGCATAACTCCTATTTTAGTCCCGGTTGAAGCCTCTTAATGTGCAAAAATATAAATTTAATTCCATTCAATCATTCCCTGGAGAGCCAGCTTCTTTGAGGCATTAAAAATTATTCAGATTTCACAGTTAAGTTGATTATGAACCAGATGTGTTGGCTTTAAAGTGGTTCTCCATTCACCCTGCCAGATTCATTAATTTACGTCACAAATCAAATGAAAAAGCCTTTCCTACATCAATGAAATGTATAAAGCTGTATTTCTCTGAGGTTATAATAATTTTAAATTATGACAGTAAAGAACATATAAGGTTGAGGGATGTCTTATACCATCTTGTCCATCCAAATCTTTTTCTACATGCAGCCTGACAGGAAGTGATTCAGCTGCAGAGTGCCTACACCATGACGTGTAAAGCTTGGAGGAGATGAAAGGGAGGAAGGAAAACTTTAAGAGATTCTGTCATTTGCAAACCTTTCTCTAATCTTCAAGCATGGAATAAACAAAAACGACACAGCTACTGTTTGGGTAGATGACACTGTAATAACAGTAACTTTCAAAATGATGAGGAATTTGGGCAAGAGAAGATATATAGTGAACACCATGAGTATGGGGTAACCAAGTAGCTGTAAATATGAAGGCAGGGTGTAGGTTTTAAATGCTGCATTATGATGAAGTTACTATAAATGAGAGATAATTTAATCTACGAGGATTTAACTTATTTTTGGAAGATAAATTAAACATTGTGTAGCAATCCTTAATACTGGTAGACATGTTATGATCAAATTAAAGAAAGCCCTTGCAAAGGGTTGCACAAGTTTGTAGTTTGTAGTTTGTAAAATGTATTAAGATTACTATAGACTGTTCGACAACCAGAGCCTTTGCGTGAAAGGCAGTATTTTAAGGAAACATGAAGGAGAATATGTTTTTTTTTTTTTTTACAGATGCAGCAAACCTAAAACCTTTTTAGAGTACAGGAAAATCATGACTCCTCAATGCAAACTTCGTGGCCAAAAAATTATCTTTTGTCACTAAGCTTCGCCTCACCACCACTTATATATAAGGCAAACAGAGCAGGGGTCTGACGTAAAAGGTAAGAATTTATTTCAAAACAGTAATAAAATAACATACACAAGAGTGAGAAAATTATGGAACATACCAAAGAATAATTAATTAATTAAATAAAAAATATATGGAGTGACCAAGTCTATAGCTTATTTAGCACATGTTTGGTTTATAGGTTTGACCAAGGTTACAGGGGAAAGTTTTCAGTATCAGAAATGGGATAAAGTGAATAATGCCTTATGCAGAGCAAAGAATATGTTAGAAAATAACTACTCCAAACCCAATAAAACTTATAATGTCAAATAACACTTTCTCAGACAATTTACATATCAAAATTAAAACTAAATAAGACACCGTACATAAAAAAGTCTAAACTGACTTTTGGTCTATTGTTCAGTCAAAGTGTTTTTTTTTTTTAAACAAAGTTAACAGTAGCTTGGTCTAGCTACTTAGCAGTCTGAAGACCGAGGTTTGTACCATGTGAACAAATTTAGTTTCTAATGTAAATTTCACTGTAAATTTCACAAACCCACTGATTTAATAATCATTACACAACACATTGTACTTCTTTTAATTCCTCCAGTGGAAGAGATTCAGTCTTATTTATTTGTTCTTTAGTTCAAATTGTTATTTTGTTTTCTAAATTAGGTGAAAATCTAATCTGTATAATTCATTTACAAACATAAAGAAGAATTTAAAGGCCAAAACAATAACAGAGAAAATAGTTATCTAGAAATATTCCTAATGGTTCTGTCATTATAGTGTCTGGGGCAGGGTGGGGGGTTGGGATGTTCTTTAAGCTTGTGCTCTGGGAAGAACCATTGCTGTTGTTTGCTGACCGTTAACTATTGTGTGTTTGGTCAGATCTAATGTAGTCCTGGCTATACTAAACAGACAAATGCTCCTTTATTGTTATGAATTTTTACTGTAGGGGTTCTCTACCTGACTTTTTGTGAAGTATGAAATAACAGACAAATGTTTTTTTTCCACTTTTAAGAATACATTTATCTGTTCTTGCTGAATATGAGCAGACCTTACAGCGTAGACTTTATAAATTAGCATTCTAATTTAAATTTCCCTTTTCCCATATGGTAGCCCCACAGTTTGGAAGTGTGCAAACTGTTCTTTTGGTCATCTCCAACTTCTGAATGGAGCATCTGCCTCCTTTACTATAAGCTGTGGTTTGGAGTGTACAGGTGGATTTATATGGCTCTCTGCTAAATAACCAAACTGCTGTTGGAGCCGAGGTAAAAAATGAGAGCAGTGAAAGTAAACTAAAACAATAACTGTAATAACACTAATAAAAAGTTAACCAGCTTTAGTGAGTAACGGTCTTTACGTTCAGATTCCAGTAATAGTTATCCTTCTTTACAAGGGTATAAACTTATGAATATTGAAAAAAACAAACAAAAGCATTTGAAAAACAAAAAAGAAAAAAAACAAACATCTGCTTTAATACAAAGAGATCTTGATAAGTCTATCCTGACATGGGAACAGGTTACCATGAGGTCACCTTCTGTCCTTTCTGTGGGCTCCCAAGCCATCTCTTTCCAAACAACCACGAGCAAACATCCGTCCATAAACAGGAGAGCCATTCTGGACACGAAAACACAACATGTTCCATCAAACAGTGGGATACAATTAGCTTGATCATCTGGACGGGAGTAGCTGTAATATTGGGGCAGATTCAGCTGTTTGAGTGTGCGTGTGTGTGCGTGCCGTGCTAACCATGGAGGTGGCATCTGCGAGGCTGCCTTAGTTCTGTTTGTGAGATCCATGTGTACGGACTTGTGCACAGGGCTTTAGAGCCCCCCCCCCCATATGGTTAGCTGTCACAGTGGCAGTGGGATGCAGACCTCCCCTGTGTGGGACCTCCAGCCAGCCGTCAGGCTCAGCAAGTAAACAACAACTGGACATGGAGTTAGGATGTTATGTTTTTTGGAATATATTCAGGATTTTTTTGCTCTAAATCTGTGATAATGACAACATTATTATCCGTTTCTCACGTCTATTACCACATGTTTTATGTTCATATTTACTCTTCAGCAATATCTCCTAATCTGTTTGGCAGTTTTGAATAACACTGTTTTGTCAATAAACTCTGACTTTTAAAAAAGGCAGCAGGTTTTACAGAGAAAATATTTAATTTACCTGCAAAACTATTCAAAATATTAAAACTTGATATATTTATCAGAAATATATCAAGTTGTTTAATTGAAATAGAAGGGAATTAACTGTGTTATAATCTAAAAAATGTATCTAATATCTTTAATATATTAATTAAAAAAAATACACTGTATTGCTTAATGAAAAATCTTATTTTATTTCCTGATTAACCAAACTATTTATGTTGACCCTTTTGATTCACTTTACACATCTGGAATCAGAGAAAAATGACCTCTACTTATAAAGCAACAATGAACCTAACTCAGAATCTGTGGTGGTACTTTAAAAATCAATGTTCAGTTATTTGTACGATTTTTTTTGCAAAAGGTGTGCTAATATTTCAGTCTTTAGATATGAAAAGCTGGTAAAAACCTGCAGTCGTAACAGCAGTGAAGGATGGTTTCAGAAAGTACTGATTCAATACAAATATGTATAAATAGTTTTTGGGAAATTATATGTTGTCATTTTCCTTCCACCTTGCAATAATGCATCACAAGGTGTTGATCTACTAAACATTGGAGTTTGTGGTAGCATGACAACGTGGAGTAAGGACGAAGATATGGGAAAATATTTGAAAATCTCCTCTTGTGTTTGAGGTGGTCACTCTGTCAAATCTCCCATATGACAGTTTGAAAAAGCAAACTTCGGAGGGAAAAGACATCTCCTGCCATGACAGCAATGTTCTTCACATCTGTCCCTCTCTGCCTGCAGACAGATGTTTCGCAGCAGTTTGTTCAGAGAAGGAGAAGATGATTCCTTCTGTGCATCCCTGAGGAGTGTGCATCCTGGGAAAAATCACTTCCACACATAAACTACTGCTGGGTTTCTCCATAGGTGTGTGAGTGAGTGAAGGAAAAAAAAAAATTAGACAAGAAATGTGTCGTACAAAGGAAAGGAAGACTAGAAATAGGAAGTGGCAGGTTTGGAAGCTCTCGGGCCCCTAGGGGCCATCAGAAGCTTGTGAAGTGTGTGTTTGTAAATGAAGTACGCTTCTGCTGCTCTGTCCTCTGGCTGTTCTCAAACTGTGCGTGTTTTTGATGTTCCTCTCTCCCAGTTGTTGGAAAGCCAAACACAGTCTGTGCTTCCAGATGTTGACAGATGTGACACACATATCTCTGCCTCCTTGCAGACACATTACCACGAAAGAGACAATAAGACACATCCTTCCTTCTGCCCCACCAGAGACAGATACTCAACAGTGTTTCTTTCCAAAACCAACGTCAGCCCCTTTGTTGGTTAGCTGCTGAGCCCCAGGAGGGATTCCTGCTCCGTTGTTCCAGATGTTTTATGACCAAAACATATAAAATCTGACTCATACAGATGTGTTTGTTAAAACTAGATTTAGAGAGAGAGAGAGAGAGAGAGAGGTGGGGGAAACAAATACAGGCTACTAGGTCTCCCTAGTGGCACACAGTGGGATTTGCACACATGCATAAAATAATTGGTTGATAAATGTCATTATTTGCAACAGGGTCAGCTGGTGGTGCTGCTTAGCTTAATATTGATCATTTAGCTCACCCATCCCTCAGTTTGTTTACTTATTTGGCTCTCAACAGGCTACTGTACAAAGGCGCCACTGTTGAACAAAAATAGGTAAACAAGACAAACCTTATTTTTGCTTGAAGCAGAATTTGTTTCAAGAAACACTACTTTACTTTGTTTTGAGATGTTGTAAAGACGTTTATTTGCAATCCAAAAAAGTGGAAATCAATAGTTGCCTAAATGGTAGCTTTATGAAATAACTTAATTAATAAAATCTACAATTGAACACATTTTTAGAACATATAATAATTTGCATTCAATAGAAGTTTATACCGATTTCTTTGCAGGATCAATTAAGTATGAGTAAAAGGGCATATTTGAGATATGTTTTTGTTTGTATTTCTCCTGAGATTTCTAGAACTTCATGTTTTTGTTTTACTCTGGTGAATTCTGAATTTCCATCCATTGCATCCGTTTTCCATCACACTTATCCCTGCTGGGGTCGCAAGGGGTGCTGGTGCCCATCTCCAGCTGTCTACGGGCGAGAGGCAGGGTCCACCCTGGACAGGTCGCCAGTTCATCGCAGGGCAACACAGAGACAAACAACCATTCATACCTAAGGAGAAGCCAATTAACCTAACAGGTCATGTTTTTGGACTGTGGGAGGAAGCTGGAGTACCCAAAGAGAACCCATGCATGCTCAGGGAGAACATGCAAACTCCATTCAGAAAGCCAGGAATCGAACCCAGAACCTTCTTGCTGCAAGGTAGTAGTGCGCCACTGAGCAGGTCCAATCACATTGTGGATTTGACCGACTTTATTTTATTGTTATTCTCTTGCTCTGGTTTTGCAGGTCCTATTTATTTCACCTCAATTTTGTATATTTTAAAAGAAAGATTATTAACTTAAAGAATAAAGCTTAAGTTGGTATCATAGCAACTGATTTAAATACTAAAGAAAGGATATTTGTGTGGTGACCAATAAGTTTAAATGCATTGCAAAGACATGACCATTCAGCAACACAAATAGAACTGCAAACACAAAAAAATATCAAACATAAATGAGACGAGCAAACACAAAAAATGAGACTAACGCACAATCACTGCAATCACAGAAAATAGTGAGTAGCAAAGTGCAAATTGACCTTAAATAGAAAACCCACGCAAACACATAAATGATGCAAGTAGCAAAAACAACTCTAAGTTGTAAAGCTGCAAACTAGCACCAGAGAATAAAACAACTCCAGGCCAGTTGGAGGACACCATCAACACAGTGAACGCAAATGTGTCCAAGCCCCTTCCGCAGACACCCTGCTCCAAAACTGTAGGTGACTGCAGACAGTGCCACAGACAGGAGGCCTCTGATTGGTCAAATCTACACTATGCATATTTCCTGTTTGGTACCTTACCGGCTTGATTTGTTTGTATGACCAACATTTTCGAAAACGACTCGTAAAGTTGGACTAACTAGAAGAGCGAGGTGTGCGAGAATGCTGGCACCCTTTTTTCACCTGAACCCCCGCTTTTTTTTCGCCCTCATGTCCCTCTGTTGTTGCACAAATTTGCCCCTTCCATTTTTCCACTTCCTCACCACCTCGCCGTATCTAGACCCACAGCTAGTTCGTTATTGTCCCTCTTGCGTTGTGGCGTGGAATAACATACAGACCACGCTTCAACAATGCGCATAAATCAACAATAACTGCGACAAGCTCACGGCGAGTATTACCAGCCCTTCAGGGTGAGCAGTAGGAACACTATCTTGGGCAAGAAATTAAGTCCAGATTGCCTCTTATCCGTACAGCCTTTAGACTTCTAAATGTCATTATGTGATGTCATGTATGACTCTTGGTAAAATTTGACTACAGCCTTCTGAAAATGAACTGCTAAATATGCAAGTTACACAAATTCAGGGAGCGGCTGAGGCTCTCCATTATGCAACCAAAACATGTAAAGGAGTGGGGATTTTCATGTCAAACAGTGTATGTGAATCATTTATGTGTTTTTGTTCATTTTGGTAGGATTAATTACATCTCCTTAGCACCAAATAGGAATGTCACAAGGTGCCTATGCTAAAGGAACTATGATAGGAAGCACACAGGCTCCTTTTCCAGCCTCGTTCCTTAATGCCAGCATTATTCAGACAATACCTAATGGCGAGTGCTGCACTTATGCTTTGGTTAAAGACTTCTTACTGACTTGCACTCTGACTGAGCCAGTGTTTCAAAATTTAATTATTACCTTTTCTTTCTTCCCTCTAAATGTCCTTAAACGTTTAATTATAAGATATTTAATTAATTGATTAATTTTTTTTAAATTAAGCTCCCCATCTATTTGTTCCAATTCATCAACATTTTAGATCATAAAAAATAACTGCATAGTTTCTCTAACAAGTAACTGTCAGCTTGAATATACAGTAACCGAGTAGCAAATTCAGTTACTTCTTTGGAGAAGTAATCAGTAACTATAAATAGTTACATTTTTAAGTAACACTCCCAACACTAAAGTGCAGATGTAAATCTTATCAAGAATCTGTGCTAAGACACTCTAACCAAACTGAGTTTGAGCTTGAAAGGGAGAACAGCAAACAGTCTCTAAATTACAAAGCTGCAAAGAAATATTTAGCATAGTCTGCATTCTAAGTATAATAAGGTCTTCCCTTGAGGGGGTTGATTTGTTTTATTGTGAACAATCTATTTTTTTCCCTCTATATAATTTTACACCACTTTGTGTTGATCTATGACAAAGTCTTTTGGTTATTGTGTGCCAAAAGAGTTTCACTGCAATTTCCCACAGCTACATTAATTCAATCAAATTTGTAAAGTGTTCTCTGTCTTCTTTCATTACATATGTTTTTTTTTTAAGGTGAAGAAAAAAGATTAAGAATCTTTAGTCATTTCTATTATTATTTGTGATCTCCTTTGTAGCTTAACTGGCTTTTGTTTCTTGTTTACTTTGTTCATCAGAAATTTTACTGAATCACCCCCTTTTTTTTAAACCTTCCAATAACCCTTGCATGTAGAGGTTGATGCCTTACAGCTCCTGACTTGATCTTCTTGCTGCATCAGTGATGGTTTAAAAGCCAGCATGCAGCTGGAAGAGCAGCAAGAGGAGAAAAGTGCTTGAATGTATGTGTCTGTGTCTGAATAAAAAAGCCAAAGGCGTAAAATGAATGAAAGCTGCTAAAGTTTATATTGATCTACTGGTTTATCTCTCTGCCTCCTGCCGGTGATATCCTTACCAACAGTAGGTAAATAAACCAAACCAACACACCTGCACACTCAAAGTCTGTGACGTTAGTGCTGAGCATGAGAGAAACCCTAAACAGTTTGTCAAGAGTCTGTGCTTTGTCCTTCTACTATCACGTTAAAGCTGGGCTGAAAAGGAATTCCTACATTGCTGAAGCGTTTTTTGCCAAGTAGCGGTCAGCCACATAATTGCTCTTACCCTCACTCATAAATTATCCCACCAGCACACACTGACGTCAGAAATCCAGGAAACGTAGCTTGCTGACGTGAAAGCTCCTCATGAAGTTAATCTTTGTGGAAGTTTCAGATATAACTTTAGTGACATGGTGGAATGAGCTGTATCAACATTCTCATACAGAGAAGGATGCATTTAAGCTGAATGTGCTGCTATGAACAAAGGTCAGAAAATATTTACCTGAGTAAATGCAATCGCTCAGCGTTCATTTTCCAAAAGTAAGCAAATAAACACAACTATGGAAACTGCTTCTAATCTATTCTCTTCATTAAGGAGACAACAATCCATGCAAACTAAAACACATGCATTTTGAAGAAAACAATCCCCCACTCTTGTTCATTCAGGGATATAATCATGTAGGGCAGAGTAAAGGAAGAATCCAACAGGGAAGAATGAAAAACTTAAAGCACACATTTCCAGGCAAGGCTGGGAAACGCCACAAATTACACTAGAGCAGCTGTGGCAGAAGGAAAGCAGGAGAACTAAAGGAGGAAAACTAATTAAAACAAAGGGAGCTGATTTAAGTAATACAAATTAATTAATAAAAAAAAAAAATCAAAACAGAAAGAAAACAAAAAATGAAAGAAACTAAAGGAATGAACTGAATACAGTTTGGATTTTTCTATAAATAACGTTTTCAGAAATGAAAGAAAAGGAAAGTGAAAGATAAAAAATAATCACTTATGGATCCTGATTATCAGGACTTTAGAGGACCCAGTGTTAGCCATTATCCTGACATTGAGAAAAGTGAATGGGAGGGAACCATCCCAAGGGTGGGCCAACATTTCTGTGCTAAATACACATCACACATTAGGTAAATACACTTCAATGCAGTTTTTGATTTTGCTTTTTAAGTGTGATAAACAAGAAAAAAATGCACAAAAATATATATATGCAACAGAAGCTAATAAAAGTAAGAAGCTAGTACAACTGTAATGTTAAAGGTTTAGTTGAGGATTCTTGGAAATGTTTAAAATTTTTTCCACTTTAAAAAAAAAAATGCACTTGCACAACCCTGTAGCCGCTCCTGAGATGGAACGCCTATTAAACGAGTGTGAGAGCGTGCACGAGCCCATTTCTCCTCATGCAGCTCCATTTAAAAATTGCTGTTCTCATAGCTTACTGTGTCATAACGTCCGCCCTGACCCTTAAATCCCTCAATCACTATATAGAGCAGGGACTATACAGTGGACTTTATAGCGAACTCAGTTAACTTACCGTTCGGTGAGATGATCACTGCTTTTTGCTTCCGGTTGGTAAGGTAACTTTTACTCCACCGCTGGCGGGTAGCTACAATCCCATAATGCTTTGCGAGGAGAGCTCTTCGCACAAAGCCTTTCGGGATATATCTGCCTCTTCTGAGGCCTTTCTTTTCTTCTCATACACTTCGAAGACCCTTTTTCTCTTACGACCCTCGGCCATTTTCAAAGAACCTTGGTGAGAAAGGTGAGCTTCAGTGACTGTCTGAAACCGTAGCTCACCACAGATGAATGCCTGAAAGTGCGCATACGCAGAAAAAGACAGCTAACAGAACAAGCACGTAGGACGGCCTTATGTAAACATATCACCAGAACGATTGACATTAAGGAGGACCACTTATTTAGATGATCCATGTGGAAATAAAAGATTGTCCTCCATCCCTTTCAATTCTGTCTGGGGAAAATCGATCAATTACAACTCAAACTTGTGAAGTTATGTAATTATTAACAGATTTAGAAAGTTCATGATAGATGGTTGCAGATAAATGAAGACCGTCAGAAATGATTATGTGGATTTCTGATCAAATTTAAAAGAAGATTATCATACTTACATGTATTGTATGATATGAGTGTTTGCAGAATGCAGCCAAATTCAGACATATAAATGCTTTTTATTTGGACATCTGCTGATCCACAGACTGCATTTCACACCTGAGTGCAAAGTAGGTGACCCAGAACAGAACAGAGCAGAGCCATGCTGGACCATACAGGACCCAAAGCTGTACAGCACACCTTCAGCACCGTGGCTGCAGCTGCTCTGTCCGGTCTCGTGTGGCCATACCTGTGTGCGCACGTGTGTCTGCTCGTGTGTGTATGTATGCAGCCAGTGTGCTGGGTCTGTTTGACCGCAGCTGTCCCTACCTCCATGTACGTCTCCGGGGTGAGGCTGACCTCTCTCGTGAAGGCACTTCAAAGAGGGCAGGGACTGGGCTTCAGGGGCACAGGGTGCCAGGCCGGCAAGCACGGCTGCTGCTTGCCAGGGCTTTGGGAGCAGGGGAACTAGGTCCGGAGTAAAGCTGGGAATGGGTGGAGGGATGGAGTGAGGGGTGTATGCTGGAGCAGGTGAGCAGGACCATAAACAAGGGTGAGGAGAGAGAAAGTTTGGAATACTTTACTTAAATCTAGAAATTTAGTTGTTTGTTTTTTTTAAACGTGTGTTTGCAGGACACACCTTCTATGTTTTTAGGTCAGCTAAGGGGCAGGCATGTTTATAATTCACATGCTGGTGTATCACCTCATCCAACATAGTGATGGGTCAAAAACTAATTCAGAAATCCTAACAGTGAGACAACTATGTTTTCATGTTTGAAGATGCTGTTGATTATTATTAATAGAACTAAAAGAAGGACAGAACAATAGATTATAGGAAAACTACAGGAAGTTTGATAATGAAACTAAATAAAGGTTTTAATTAGTCCAAAATTCATTAACTTAGGCCTTTAAGAGTCATATCCTTGTAACTATTAAACCTTTAATGATCAAGACCTTTATTCTGATCGTCTGCAAGATTTGTTATAAAAATCCAGGAATTACAGACCTTTTTTGTTTTAATATAATTTACAAATGTTTCAGACTCATATTTCAATGAATATTCACTAAACGTCACGTACAACACAATCTTTAAGAATATCCTGCTTGAGGTTACAAAAACATAGGGACTGTGCAACCTTAAACCTTTACCAAAATGTCTTTTTTCAGGTATTCAATTTCATTTTTTTTCCTATAACATAGATTCATGACACATAGATAGTACTTTTTTTTATGGATAATTTGATCACATCAATTAGGGCTGATACAAATTAGGTGATTTTTGGAAGCAAACTGTGCTTGTTTATGGAAACTTGTAACAACTAACTTTTTTTTTTTTTACATGTAAGTGTGTCATAGGGACACTTCTGGCCACAGCTACAGCGACAGAAGGGATCCCCTGTGTGGCCTTTTTGCTTTTCAAGCTGTCTCTGTACTTTTACCTCAACTCCCTCCCCTTTACATACACACATCTTTCCTTGCTGCTGGTTTCTGCCGATCCGCCTCCCTTTTGCACAGAGCAAAAGGCCAGCTGATGGCCCTACATGTGTGCGTGTTAAGAGAAGCCAGAGTGGTATGCACATATGGTGCGTGACACGTTAGGTCCACCTGTGTCTCCTCTACATGCCTTGCTCATGACTACAAGCTCTGCCTCTGCAGCCCAGCTCTCAAATCCACAGCCAGTAGGAATCAGGTGAAGGGGGCGTTGTTGTACCATAGAGTCTCTTTTTCCGGTATTGACTCTCACAACAATTTCAAAGATGAAGTGCTAATGTATGTGTCCAGATACTTGCTCTTGCCTTAAAGGACAACAGCAGGACAGCTGACTACATTGGACAGAGTTGGATTCAACAAGAATTCCAAAAATGTAGTTTATAAACAACCTAAGCCTTAAATGGCCACAAAATGTCTTGGTTTAGATCCGACTGATCAGCTGTTGTGTGGAGACTTATGTTCTGCAGCTGTCTCATCTCTCCTTGTGTATACACATCTTGCCGGACAGTGGAATGTTTGCATGTGAATACTGTAGAACAAAAGGTTAAAAAAATAAGTTATTGTACTACATCATTCTTATCTCCATCTTTATAACTTAAGCTATTAAAAAAAAGAAAGATGTCCAGAACTAAATTGTTGCATGTTTGAAAGGTACAGCTTGTCCTTATTCTTTATTTTTTAAAATAATATCTGAGTCCTTCTGTAAAATAGTTCCAAGCTTTTTAAGATTCCTATTTTTATGTGCTGCTTTTTTCTTTTTCTTAACAAGTATCTCCCCACCCTTCAGTTGTGTATTGGTTTAATGAGTTCCACTCTGTTCTTAAGTTGCTTTTATGTTGCTTTTATGAATTAAAGTCTCAAAATGTTCAGGTAAGATTGCAAAGCTGCACCTCTACATCAAAATAAGTAAGAATGCCTCTGAATCAATAAAACAGAAAAAAAAGCACTTCAAAACACCTTTAGTGTGTCATTTTCTCATCTAGGAAATAAAGACAACTTTTCAGTATAGGATACCCAACAAAAACAAATGTCAACAAAATAAATGAATACAGAAGACAAATTTGAAAAAAAGAAAATAAAATCATCCAGGATTGATTTCCGTCATCACTTTTAGGGGTGCTTAAATCTACAATAGCTTTGCAGGGCAACAAAATGTCTCAAAAACAGAATAAAGTCTGATCTCTGTACTTTGTGTCCAAGTATAATGAGATTTCAGGAGGTGCAGATAGATAGAGTGGATTTTCTGATACCGTGCCTTTCTTTCTCCTTCATTGGTTTACTATCCAGTGCATTATCTGCTTTTTCTCTACTTTAATCTTTACCAATTATGCAAACATAGTTTTCCTCATCTTCACTATTTCTTCAGCTCTTACATTTTCACTGTCCTCCTTCACCTGAGACCCTTCTGGTCTATCATTCTCAACTTCTCTTCCCTCATCTTTTTGCAAAAAAAAACAAAACAAAACAAAAACTAGAAATATCTCCATTTTTGAATTTCCTTTTCATTGTTATCTGCTATGTGTAAGCATTGAGATTGGGAAAATAAGCCCCTGTTTTATGCAAAGAGGTCAATAACAATATGAATCCTTACATTATTTATCAAATTGAATCACAAACAGTTCTATTTGGAAATCTTTTTCACATGGCAGCCAATTTATAATTTCATATTTCATATCTTACAAACATATATGTTATAGTATATATTTTTGGTAAACATTTAATGGGTGATTTAAAAGCTGTAAGAAGATTTGGGACAATAAAAAGAAGAGATAAAAGTAGAAGGCAGCTGGGTAGATCTTTGATATTATAGTAGTTATGTTCATGTTATTTCATTAGCTCTAAACCCCTTTTTTACATTTGTAATAAGGAAATCTTTTAGTTTGAATGGAGCTAGAAGGTGGTCTGCCTGCTTGAAACTGAACTTGATTCTTGTAAAGCTTTTCCAGTCAGAGTACTGTACAAAGCAAAACAAAAAATCTGGTGGTGCATCAATTCTTACCTTAACTTTTCACATCACTAAGTCGGACAATTTATTTTTTTTAAACCCAGCAAATACTACCTCTGGAAGTATTAAAGATTGATAAAAATAGAATTGGAAAATCTTTTTAGATTTTTTTCTTTTTTTTAACAGTTTAAAGAAAGTGGAAGTCCACTGTGGTCCAGGCCTCTCTGGGATAAGCTATTGGCTGGTAGTCTACTGCCATAAAAATAATTATAAACTATCCCATCAATTGCAAAACATTGCTTGCAAAAATATATACCATATCTGAGCTGTAACATCTCCTGTAATGCAGACAAACAAACAAAAAAAAATGCTTTTTCTGATTAAACAAGCAAACAAAAAAAGAAAATAATTTAGCTCAGAAAAAGACTGCAGTTCTTTTTTAGAATGCCTCAGGTTCTTTCGTTTAATGTTGGTAGGAGAGCTTGCTGATGTAAGTAAAGCACATACAGAAAGTGTTTGTGGTCAGTAAAAGTATAAGCCTCTGACTGCTAAACACCTGAATCACTACTGTTTTCCGTGTTTGTATCTACTGTTTGTATGTTTTGCCACCAGACAATGCTAGACAGACGTAATGGGAACTGTGTTATGACAAACTGGAACTGTACACTTTAGTGTCATGCCTCACTTGATTCACCATTTAGACCTGCATCAATTGTAAATATCATGCATGAGCACAATGGCACTGTTTATTTATGTATTTATTTTTTGCTGTAAGTTGTGAATATATCTCAGCAGACTGCGGAGATTTTATGCATGTTCTGTCTGGAAAGTGGAATTGCTTTGCAGCATACACCTTTTGACGTATTCTATTTTACATGCTATGGCTCGGTATTTTTCTCTCTATTCTTGATCTCATTTGCTTCCTGAATATGTTGGTTGATATGTTATTGAATCTGCTATTTCCTCCTCTGTAGATCCCCTAAAATTCTACATGATATCCTGTCAAAAATTTCAAACAAGACCTATTTGAATTTCAACATTTGTATCTTGACACAACTTGTTTTTTCAGGAAGAACCTACTCCTCCTTTACAGGGCCTACAAAAGACTTCCTGATGCTGCGCTTTATTTATGTAATTCTATTCTCTGACAAATTTGCTTGTGCGTTTCACCCCAACTTCCATATAGTGCAGTGGGAAAGTTTTTTTTTCATTTGGGAGCTCTGCTCTGTGTTTTATTTCTTTATATGTTTTGGGTCATCAAACAAATTTAATTATGGAACAAAGAAACCTAATGTACCGGTAGTTTAAAGAAAAAAATCCTTCCAGTATTGATGCAGAGAACATGCTGATATGAGAAATGCTAATTGAACCTGTAATTAGAAACAAAGTATAAATTAGCCCCTTTTTGTTCAATTTATTACTCAGCTACATTTAGTCTGATAGGCTACCTGATATCTAGGAATTATATAATCAGTAGACAATAGACATTTTAAAAAGGAAAAAACATCATACATCACCTAAATAAAATAAGAAAGGGAAGACAACATTACTGAGTTCTGTCTCAAAAAAAATGATAATGTCATTTACCATGGCAGTTACCCATTTCACATTTCAAAAAAGATACTAAGATGATTTCAGAGAGTTTTGCAAAGATATGCTGTAAACTAGTGAGACAAAAATGTAACTTTATGTAATGTATGCACAAAGCTTAAGTTTCATGCTGACAGTCTACCATGTAGGAGATATTGTGTCTGCTAATGATAAAACCTTTAATTGTGCTCTTTATAATTCAAGAGATACTTCAGCTATATATATATATAT
>NW_015151372.1:249187-252205 GCF_000732505.1 Cyprinodon variegatus | reverse complement strand
CAGGTAGCCTATCAGACTAAATGTAGCTGAGTAATAAATTGAACAAAAAGGGGCTAATTTATACTTTGTTTCTAATTACAGGTTCAATTAGCATTTCTCATATCAGCATGTTCTCTGCATCAATACTGGAAGGATTTTTTTCTTTAAACTACATTAGGTTTCTTTGTTCCATAATTAAATTTGTTTGATGACCCAAAACATATAAAGAAATAAAACACAGAGCAGAACTCCCAAATGAAAAAAAAACTTTCCCACTGCACTATATGGAAGTTGGGGTGAAACCAACAAGCAAATTTGTCAGAGAATAGAATTACATAAATAAAGCACAGCATCAGGAAGTCTTTTGTAGGCCCTGTAAAGGAGGAGTAGGTTCTTCCTGAAAAAACAATAAATATATATATATATATATATATATATATATACATTTTACATAGTCAATTAATCCAAATATAAGTTCTGAAGCTTATTTTCAAAATAACTTTTATGAAGCTATCAAACATACTTTTTAGCCGACATTTTTCTTGGGTCTAATGCAATTTACCAATCCTAAGTTCCAGTTTTTCTTTATCTTGAAGCAGAAAATCATCTAAATTAATCGGGGCTAGCCCAAGTCTCCATGGGGCCCTAAGCAAAATGAGATTTTGGGGCCCTCTATTTCTGCCAATAATAATGCTAGCTGCAATAACCAGTGCGATAATCAGATCATTCACATAAACTTATTGCAGCGTTGGTAGTGCTGTTTACAGTCTAATGTTTCTATGCATCATATAACTTTACAATTAGTAATAAAATAAACTTTATTTACAGTAAAAATGTGGTTTGCAATATTTGGTTCTGTAACAGCAATGTGAAGATATAACCTCTAGTGCAATAATAAGTGACAAATAAAACAGTTTTGATAAATAAAAATAATTAAATTGAACAAGAATATACATGATTAAGTCAAATAAACAAAATGTATAGTCTATCAATGTTCTGGTCGGTTTGTCAATCTGCTTTTTCATGTATAGGTAATAATTTTGAATGACATTTTTCCCTTTATTGTCCCACAATGGGGAAATTGCAGGCTCTATTTATGTAAAAAAAATTCAAAAAATGATCCTGAAAATGTATATCCTATTACTTAATATATGTATAGAAATCATTTAACATGCAAAAAACAACAAATAGTTAATTGTTATTGAAGGCCACCTAGTTGTTCTGTGGTCCTTAGCAGTTGCTCAGTTCCCTTACGCCTTGGGTCAGACTTGTAAAATAATAGAATAAGGTTTGCTTCATTTTAAGGTTGAATTACTGAAATAAATGAACATTTCAATGCCATGAACATGTATAACTGTTCTTCAAGATTTTGTAATAGTATTACCATCAACATAATAAACATTTAAGCTTGGCAATTAGCAGAGACACCAGCCAACAGCTGAATGAAAACTAGATTACATTTTGGAAAAGTATCAGCTGACTTTGATTATAGATGTTGCACGTCTCTGAAACTAAAAAATACTTTAAATGTGTAGAGTACGTGACAACCACAAGTTTCACAAGCAAAAATGTTACAGATCCAAGGAGATGAGGGAAGTCCATGCAGTTTAGCCTTTAGCAAAAAGTAGTATACTTGAAGTAAATTCTATTAAGAATACTTAAGTGTAAGTTTAGAAAGTTATCGAACAATGTACTTTTAGTGTACTTGAAGTATTACTAAAGTAATACTTCTTCGAACTAAATTAGGACATTTTTAAGTTTACTATAGTACACTTAAAGTATACTTTAGTAAACAATAAAGTAAACAATAGTATAGTCAAGTACACTTGTTTATACTATTGTTAAGTATATGAAATATTGTTTAGAATAAGTAAACTCTAAGTGGACTGCCTGATTTTAAGTATGAAATTAGTGCACTTTTAGTATACTTGAATAAATGACTTTTTACTTTTACTTAGGCTCCCAGTTTTTATGCTGTGTCAATTGTTTAGAATGTTTTGGGGGTTTTTTTATTATGTTTTTTTAAACAATGAAAATATATAGTTTCTGGAATGAGGTAAGCACTTTGCTTTCACTGGTTAAAGTGCCATGCTTCACATATCTTTTGTGTGTTTTGTCTTTGCAAGAAAGTTAGAAGAACATTTGAATTCTATTCACAAAAGATAAAAGTGTAATTTAAATATAATATTTAGCATTTAAAAGTTAAATAGACACTTCTTGTATGTACGTCTTGAGAATAATAAAAATGCAGATTAGTGAAAACATTTAGGACAAGCCCACATCAATTCTCGCAGGTAAATGAAATTCTTCCCAAAATCTCGCGATAGTAGTCGGCTTGTGAGGCAGATGATCCCATGGGATGTTGAAAGAGATGATGAGGGAACTGCTACTCTTCAGTGGTGGAGAATCAGACGTCGAGTAGAATCCATCAGCATCGAAAGCGGAAGGTCTGTGCTGTAGTAGACGATAGTGGGATTTCTGTGTCTGTGCGCGCGTGTGAGAGAGAGAGTGTTCATGACAGACAGTGGGTGCTGCTTCTCTGAGGGAGGTTTCTGGCTTTCCTGAGGATCAAAACAACCGTTTGTCGCGGTGGAGGTAGTTTACCACAGCCTGTAGGAAATCCTTTTTTATGACTCCTGTAAATAGAGAGCGCTCAGCTCGCAGCACCGCATAGCTTTACTCAGACCAGAGTTAAATGGAGGCATTTGTCAGGGTTGAAAAAAACTAAACCATGAGAGTATATTATGCCCCCTGAGTGCAGAGGGGTCACCTGTTTTAATCAACACGAGCTCATATATCGTTAAACAAGCCTATTGTGCTCTACATGCGCGCATTAAACGTCACGCGCAAAACTTTGTCTCCACGAGCGCAGCCGACAACCAACCCATGTGAAAAAACTCGGCATTTTTTTTTTTTTGCTGTTAAAGTGATCATTTATATTACTTTTGTTTCTGAGATATTAATGATTTTTTTTAAGGTCTTCTGAGGTCAAGCAATCCAATTAAAGCTACAGTGTGTAATAATTACAGGGATATACAG
>NW_015151372.1:245636-247779 GCF_000732505.1 Cyprinodon variegatus | reverse complement strand
TGTATATATATATATATATATATATATATATATATACAGTTGGTTTCATTGTGAAATCCCAATAGCAAGATTATGGACAGGAAATGCTCTTGAGTTGCAAGGGGTAAAGGTTGATGAACTCCTAATCTGAAACAATTTTTACACCCACTAAATAAGATAAACATGCCCTCTCTTAAATGCAATGCCAGCGGAGGAATGCCATATTATTTTATTCAATAACTTTATATTTGAAACCAGGACAGCACTAACCTCTGCTCGACACGACATCTTTGAAAGAAATAACAAATTATATCTTAAAAACCAAAGCAGCACAAACAAAAGCTGTACCTGCGCAAATTTGCACTAAAATTGCACTAAGAAAGAAGGCCAGTTTGGTTCAATTCAGAGCTTAAAGCTACAGTGTGTGATTTCAAGCGAAATCTCATAGACTGTGTCCTACCATCGGCTTAAATCACTTTATTGGGCACTGTATAGTGATTAAATCCATTTTAAATGAATGTCTGAATGTCTAGTGGATGATAAAGTAGTGGACTTGATGCACCTTAAAAAGTAGTGATCACTAGACGAGCAGATATATGAAAAGTAGTGATCATCTGTCTGAATGGTCAGTAAACTGAGTTCACTATAAAGTCCACTATATAGTCTCCGCTCTACATAGTGATTGGGGGATATGGGGGTTGAGTGGACATTTGGACACAGCCATGGTCAGACATGAACCGCCTGTCTTCAACCCCACTTCCAACAATATGGAGACTTCCACCACATCCACATCACCTTTCTTGTCAAGTGTTGATGAGGTTTGTTTACATTAGAGACTCACACATCAGGATTTGGGGATTATTACCAAAAACATGTTCATTAACATTATATCATTATGTGTATCAAGTAGATTAGAAAGTATCATGAAATTACCTCTGTTTTAGTGAAGGAGGAGGTGGAGACGAGCTTTTTATTAAATAAAAATGAAAGATAGAGACAACATTGGTGATAACGGGTAGAGATTGCTCTTAAGTTTTAATTCAGCCTTAGATAGACTGTTTGTCTTCTTGTAGCATGCGCAGACACCAACCAGAGCTCCGCTGTCTGTCCACCCCTTTCACCTCTAGCAGTTGGCCTTTAGAGGCCAGCCTCAGCCTGCTGCCACCTCTTCTCGCTCTGTTTCCCTGGCAGGTTTCTCCGATGTACCCTGGTCCTCCTCATGGTGAGCTGCAGTCCCTCTCCACCGACATCAGCACTTTCCCCGGCGGAGTTATCCGATCTATGACTGTCCTGTGGGTCAGTTGTAGCCTCTCACTCGCCTTCAGTGCCCAAGGTTTCTCTGGTCTATTGCAATTCTCCGCCGCTCTCCTCCTGAGTTAGTGCTGTGGTTCCTTAGCTCCAGAGGAGAGCATTGATGGCCGCTTCATCTCATTTATGGAGCTCTCTATATATTTCTGTCTGCTTTTGTCTGAGCTCGAGAACATTGCTCACTTACCTCTGTTGTCACATTGAGTCTTCCCTCTGTTTTGGGCATGCTGACCAAAGCAAACATGGACCAAGCGCAGGAGAAAGATCGGAGCATCGCCAAATGACCAGTACAAGTCTCTTTAATATAGATTATTTTATTAGTCTGTGTAGGATAAACTCCTTGTAGCGTCCAAGCTAATTGATGGTCTGACTCTTTAACTAATGGTTCATATTCTTTTATTTTAGAATGGTGATTGGAGGCAGCATATGAACTCACCATAAGAGCTATAAGAAAATAAAAGTAAAAAACACAATTACCTTTCCTTTTATCCAATAAACAACCATTTAAACTACGGTAAGCAGATTGTAGATAAACACACAAATTATTCCGATCTAATAATAAAACAAAGGAATTAGCTTAGCTATAAATAGAATGATACAAGGCTAAAACTTGCTACTGCTAACACATGTTACATCCATGAAACAATCATCAAACTCCAACCGGAAACAATATAACATGAAAAATAATTAAAACAAACCTTGTGCCCAACATAGCCAGGTGATAGTGCCTTTTATAAACTTATGAATACTTTGATTTGAACTATGATTGACCGTCGGTAAGTAAGCATTAAAAAAAAACCCGGTAATCTAGAGGTCTCGCCGAGCGACTTTCAAAATAAAACATAAATTGCTTTTT
>NW_015151372.1:190656-245626 GCF_000732505.1 Cyprinodon variegatus | reverse complement strand
TACCATCTACAAAAACATGTTTAAATTGACCAACATTTTTTTTGTAGAGATCAAAAGCTCTGCACAAACTGTTGCTGTTCTGCTTCTCCTAACTTTTCTTGTCTTACATGTGCATTTATAACACACACATACACAGCAAACTTATCTAAATATATTTGTGGGGGCCTTTCCATTGGCTTCCTTAGATTTCTACAGCCTAACAGTGACCCTTACCCTAAACCTAAACTTAGTACACACCTTAGTCTTAAATGGGACCCCTGACCCAAAAACAGTCATTTCCCTCATAAGGACCCGTCGGTCCCCAAAGCAGGCTATTTTCTAGAAAATGGGTAGTATTTAACTATGTATTAAAAACTAGCGAACCCATTCATGTTTTTTTGGTAGTGCTATGTTAGCTGTTATTTTTTTCTCGCTGATTGTGTTAATTACAGCAAACAGCTGAATGTAGCTACCTGTGTACCTAAGTTTGTGATGGACATCTTGGACTTCATAAAGACAGCTCTGCCTACTCCTCCTCCTTCTCCATTGTGTCCATCTGCATGTTCTCCATCCCTGCATCAGACAATTCTCACAAGCTTTTTTTATACAGAGTCTAAGGTTAGGGTTGGAAACAGGAATGATAGGTATACAAAGTTAAAATGTGTTTGTGCCAGGGGAGCAGGAGGAGAGATGCGTTTAATGTTTAGAAATGCTTGGGAAAATGTGGTCTTTGGGGTCGCTACTCTGGTTCTTGGCCACAAAAGTAGCATTATTACTGAAAAGTTATTTGATGTAGAAAACAGCAATGTTATGACCATACTACTGTGATATGTGGTTAAACTAATATTGCGTTCCTTGTAAAAGCGCTACTGCCAAACACTGATTATTAATGTGTACACTTGATTCAGATGAGCAGATCAACTCCATAAGAAGGCTGTTTGGCTAGATGCCTGTGCATCAAGTTCCTGCATTTCACAAGCCTGGAAGCCAGATGGGGAAAGAGTCTTGGTGAATTTCAGAATTCACCCCGTCATCTTATGCTAAATCAAAAAGCGTAAACAAAACAGGAATATTTATGCGCACGGGTAACGAGTTTTCCCATTGAAGCACTGGGGGAAAAAGAAAAACCCGCTTAAACTTCTGTTCTCTCGAGTGCCATTTCTGAGCTCCGGTAACGATATTGAAGAAAATTTTAGATCCGATATAGGGTGGAGAAATAGGGCCAATCAATAGGGGCAGATGTGTTATTTATATATATATATATTTTTTATTGTTTTTTGTTTTTTTTGTCAGACAGATACAGAAAAGCATCCATTATCTTGTTACAGTAACATAGATCTGAAAAACATCTTGTGTGCAAATATCAGCAACTGTCCAGCTTTTCCTTATTTTTTCCCTACGCAAATAACAATAGAACAAGGCAATAATAGTAATTAAAAAAATCAGCCCAGCAACAATGCAAGAAGCCAGACCTACAACATATAACATAAATCACAAAACAAGACAACACTAAAACACCCTAGAAAGTCTATTATAGAAATCCTGTTCCTGTATCTAATAAAATCTAAGTAGAAGGAGACATCCTTACATGTCCAGCAATTGAGCTAGGAATTGGCCGCACACCTCATTGAATATGTCTTCCCTCTCAGCCACCCTATAGGTGACCCGTTCGTAGATGGCCATTGAACTTAGAACCTGTATCCACTCCTTAAACATGGACTGACTGGGAGATTTTTTTGTGGTGTAAAGTTATCCTGCACCCTGCTTTCATAGCTGAACAGCACCAAGATTTTTGATGTTTTGACATTTTATTGTTATCTGGAAGTAATCCCAACAGGCATAATGCAGGGTTTTTGACCAAATGTGTGCTCAACACCTTATTCACAAACAAAATTATTGCATTCCACATGTCTTTAGTTTTGTCACACTCATATAACATATGCACCAGAGTTCCAACCTTTCCATTATATCTCCAACATTAGTCACTGTTTCTGAGTTTTAGTCTTAAAAGTTTTGAAGAGGTCAGTAGGATCTATTTGATATCTTATAAAAAAAATTAGTTGAGATTGTGCTTCACGCGAATAATAGTGCCATGATGAACATAAGTTTTTCCAATTCAATTCCTGGAATCTCATGACCTAGATCCCAATCACAACATGCTTTAAGCCAAAAATAGATTTCGATGCATACAGCTTTTCAACAGTGAAAGGAACATTACCATTTATAAAGTGCAGCAGTGATCAGTATGTAAGCAGTGTAGGAGAAAGGGAAAACTAGTTTAAAGTCATGGGGCAAAAATGAATAAATATGCTGCAAAATGCAGTAGAACATTGAGTTATGTTCTATTTAAAGGTATTATTAAAAAAATCAGCCACGTTGGTAGTGCAAATTTGATGTTTTTTTAAGTGTGATGCAGCGCCTTGGTTAGAGTTTCAACAGTCTGATGCAAACAATGGAGTTCTTCCTCATCCAGATTAGCCATTCTGACCTGCGCCATTTCTCCACGCTGAGTCCGACATGCGGTTTTTGGACGTGCAGTGTGAGCAGTTTGATCGCATCAGAGCGCGGGGCCGCACAGTGGAAGAACATACATCGTGAGCTGTGAACTTTTAAACCCTGCGGTTTCGCCGCTCAGTTTGAGCCGTAGCTGCGTGCAACGATTGAAAATATCACAGAGTGTATGCCCGGCTTAAATATATTAGGTTAGCAGTATGTAAGGACCTGGGGAACACAGCAGCCCCACAGTAATCAGTGTGAGCTCACCCCAAGGTGACAAATTTTGCTTTGACATATTATTTAAAGTTAGGATTGCATTTTTATGTCATTTTCTAAGAACATTCAAAGTCAGGTNAGCACTGGGGGAAAAAGAAAAACCCGCTTAAACTTCTGTTCTCTCGAGTGCCATTTCTGAGCTCCGGTAACGATATTGAAGAAAATTTTAGATCCGATATAGGGTGGAGAAATAGGGCCAATCAATAGGGGCAGATGTGTTATTTATATATATATATATTTTTTATTGTTTTTTGTTTTTTTTGTCAGACAGATACAGAAAAGCATCCATTATCTTGTTACAGTAACATAGATCTGAAAAACATCTTGTGTGCAAATATCAGCAACTGTCCAGCTTTTCCTTATTTTTTCCCTACGCAAATAACAATAGAACAAGGCAATAATAGTAATTAAAAAAATCAGCCCAGCAACAATGCAAGAAGCCAGACCTACAACATATAACATAAATCACAAAACAAGACAACACTAAAACACCCTAGAAAGTCTATTATAGAAATCCTGTTCCTGTATCTAATAAAATCTAAGTAGAAGGAGACATCCTTACATGTCCAGCAATTGAGCTAGGAATTGGCCGCACACCTCATTGAATATGTCTTCCCTCTCAGCCACCCTATAGGTGACCCGTTCGTAGATGGCCATTGAACTTAGAACCTGTATCCACTCCTTAAACATGGACTGACTGGGAGATTTTTTTGTGGTGTAAAGTTATCCTGCACCCTGCTTTCATAGCTGAACAGCACCAAGATTTTTGATGTTTTGACATTTTATTGTTATCTGGAAGTAATCCCAACAGGCATAATGCAGGGTTTTTGACCAAATGTGTGCTCAACACCTTATTCACAAACAAAATTATTGCATTCCACATGTCTTTAGTTTTGTCACACTCATATAACATATGCACCAGAGTTCCAACCTTTCCATTATATCTCCAACATTAGTCACTGTTTCTGAGTTTTAGTCTTAAAAGTTTTGAAGAGGTCAGTAGGATCTATTTGATATCTTATAAAAAAAATTAGTTGAGATTGTGCTTCACGCGAATAATAGTGCCATGATGAACATAAGTTTTTCCAATTCAATTCCTGGAATCTCATGACCTAGATCCCAATCACAACATGCTTTAAGCCAAAAATAGATTTCGATGCATACAGCTTTTCAACAGTGAAAGGAACATTACCATTTATAAAGTGCAGCAGTGATCAGTATGTAAGCAGTGTAGGAGAAAGGGAAAACTAGTTTAAAGTCATGGGGCAAAAATGAATAAATATGCTGCAAAATGCAGTAGAACATTGAGTTATGTTCTATTTAAAGGTATTATTAAAAAAATCAGCCACGTTGGTAGTGCAAATATGATGTTTTCAAGTGTGATGCAGCGCCTTGGTTAGAGTTTCAACAGTCTGATGCAAACAATGGAGTTCTTCCTCATCCAGATTAGCCATTCTGACCTGCGCCATTTCTCCACGCTGAGTCCGACATGCGGTTTTTGGACGTGCAGTGTGAGCAGTTTGATCGCATCAGAGCGCGGGGCCACACAGTGGAAGAACATACATCGTGAGCTGTGAACTTTTAAACCCTGCGGTTTCGCCGCTCAGTTTGAGCCGTAGCTGCGTGCAACGATTGAAAATATCACAGAGTGTATGCCCGGCTTAAATATATTAGGTTAGCAGTATGTAAGGACCTGGGGAACACAGCAGCCCCACAGTAATCAGTGTGAGCTCACCCCAAGGTGACACATTTTGCTTTGACATATTATTTAAAGTTAGGATTGCATTTTTATGTCATTTTCTAAGAACATTCAAAGTCAGGTCATCATCTATGCAATCTTAATGAATGAAGTAATAGAATCTTATGGTTGCAACTTGTGATTGGTCCAACGTAGAAAACCTGAAATGTTCTTTCTAGATCTTCCATATCCACCAGAGAAGTACCAGAAAAGGTATGTGAAAAAAAAAAAAAGCTGTCACATGTGGACGCATACTGTATATATCCCATGCACCTTTTTCTTCCTTTGGCACATTCTTCTTCTTTGACTATTTGAGCTGATGTAACAAGTACATTTCTCCAATGTGAGATCAATAAAGTCAATCAATCAATCAATCAATCAATCAATGTGAAAGAGTTGAGTCTCCTCCATTAGTGTTTGGGTAGCGCTGATTGGTTGGTCTGGAATAACATCTCCCAAACGTCAGGAAGCAGACTCATGTCTGCTCCAGGAAGCTACATTGATTACATTGGAAGTGCTTTTATTGTGCTTCAGATCCACGCAATTAATGCCTTTGAAACACACATCTTCTGTGTGCCTAATGTAACAATGTGTCCCGTCCAATTGGCCTTTGTTTTAAAATGATGGTGGATTCCTTACTGTTGATCGAGTTCTGCCCAAGTTCATATGAGGCCACTGATTGGTTTTAGGAAAATTGTTCTGAGGTAAGAAGAGGCAAGGAGTTCTCCTGTGACCTGAAAAGAGGATTGCACTAATGGATTTACCCTTGAAGCTTCTTTCCGAAGGAATTAAAGCCTAAAGAATCTACCAATACTTCACTTTCATATTTTTATCTGCAATAAATATTGAAGTCTACAGGTTAAATAGTTTTAAAAAGTTTGTGGGGCCAAAGTCTTTGCTTTAATATCACATATGATTGATTCTCTTTCTTTCATAGCATCACATGCTTCAAATGTGATAGTTAATATCCTTTCACAAAGGTATTTACAACCCTTACATGTTGTCACAAAACTACAAACATCAGTGTGAGCTGAACAGAAAACAATGTATTTTTTTTATTTATTTATTTTTTTCAATAAAAAATGTGTTATGTGAATTTGTAAATAAAAATATATGGCAACCAATTGGCTTCAGAAATTATACATTTAGTACAACAAGTGAATGAGGCTGAGCAGAACGCTCCGATTCTGTACGAAGGTGCTACATAGAAATATTGGACTGGCGCAACAATTTGAGGGGAGTGTCTTGAAACAGACAGAAAGTGGGATGTGGCAGACATGCGGAAGGAGATGCTCTGGTCATGATAACTGATGGAAGGCAGCTAACATGACCCTTTACCCTTAATTAACCAAAATCATAAACGGCTGGCAGCTTCTTGCTGCAGGAGCATGGAAGCAGGTTGATGGATGCATTGATGGATGGATGAAAAAAAAAATGGAATCTGTACCATGTTCCCCTGGAGATAATGTTCGCCTTCCAGAAGGAAGACATTCATACCAAACATGCAAGCAGTGGTTTAGATCAAACCACCTTCATGTAGGAAAATGGCCCAGTCGAAATCTGGGAGTCGATCCGGTTGACAATCTGTAGTTAGACTTGAAAGAAGTAGTTTAATGGCTTCCCAGATGCACTTAGTTCAATCTGGATGAGCTTGTTCTGATATTTTAACTTATAAACCTGGAACCAGTTAAAATATTAGGAGTTTGTGTTTTTGAATCAGTATGGAAAAGTTCATTATGTGAAAAACTGTTTTACCAAAGAGTGCAACAATTTTCTGTTGTTGTAAGGCTCAACTTTTAGAGAAAAATAAATGTATATATATATATATATATATATATAGGAACTATGTTCCTATGACATCCATGTCACATGAGAAGCAGCATTAACCACACTCATGTAAATACCATAGAATATGTGTTTTTTCTATGGAATACAAAATCCTCAAAATCTGGTTATGAAAGCATCATGACTGAGGATTACCAGCAGTCACGATTCTGCTACCTCAACGTAAAAAAAAAGGTGTAGGTGTCTGTGGGTGTGTTCCTGCCTTGGCCTGACGCTGCAGTCCCTCCAGATGTCTGTGGCAGCGCAGACAGAGGCTGATGTGAATACTGATTCCCATCTACACGACTACGCCGGCTGCGCTAACCGCAGCTCTCCATTCAGGCGGCAGTGCTGCTGAGCGTCGTGCCGCGTAGTAGGGTGCATTTGAGGTGAACCACGGCAGAGAGGGAGAGGGGCGGGGGTGGGAGACGGTAGAGAAGTGCCGAGATTCGCAGAGAGAAAGAGTGCGAGAGAGAGCATCCCTAACTGCCGTGGATGCTATTTTTAACCGGGCTGTACTCCACGGTCCTGAGATGATCTCCCCCGCTCCTCGAATACAGACAAGACAATTCCCAGATCCACACATCGACTCACTTTTTTTTTTTTATGTAGAGTCACATAAACCAAGAAGGGAGGGTTGCTTTTCATGCTCTGTGTGTCTGCTCAGTGCTGAGAAAAAATATATATAGAAATGAATCTTTGAATGAATGAGAGGTGGTGCTTGGTGATATCAGCTTGGAAATCAAGGTCAGTTTTTGCCTCAGAAAGGGCTCTGCAATATTTCATCCTGTTTATCAGAGAGTGTGTTGGTAATAGAAACAGGAACCGGGTGTATTGCTGGGCGGGGGGGGTTTAGAGGAAGGTTTCGTCCTCTCAATAACAAGTTGTTTGTCTTGTCAGATATTGTGAAAGAGCTTCAAGCTTCTTTTTTTTATTTCATGTTTGTTTTTTCTTCTTTCACTTCCTTCCAGGCCGAGTCACTACTGGTGAGGAGAAAGGTCTGGAGAGGGAACGTGAGAGGAAGAGGAGGTGGAGGAGGAGGAGAAGACGAAGAATAGAGGGAGATAAGCCACGACAGGAAGCAAACACACACTGAGACGTCCACGCCGCTGGTTTATGTGCGTCTGTGTGTTTGTGTCAGACGGCGAGAGAGAGGCTGCGTGAGTTAGAGGGTGAACGGGAAAGGAAGGAAGAAAGGGAGGGAGAGTGACGCGGAGACTGGGAGAGCCGCCCCCCCCTCCTCCTCTTCTCCCTCTCTTTCTCCTCTCCTCCCCTCCCTCCCCTCCCTCTCTGGCTGTGCGGAGCAGGCGTGTAACGGCATCAGACTCGGCGTGAAGGAACCATGAGCGATGTCACCATCGTTAGAGAGGGATGGCTCCAGAAAAGGGGTGAGTACATCCAGATCCCCATCCGCTCCCCTCCTCTGCGCTTCTTGTCTCAGTCCTCCCGGTCTAGACCAGGGGCTTCGGCCGTGCCGGCCCACATGTACCGGCCGGGAGAATCTCATTCCTCGCCACTGACTGTGTGTGTGTGTGATCACATGGATTTCTGATCACCTAGTGTACCCTGCGTGTGTTTGCGTTAGTCATGTGTCTCTGTGCCGTAAGCCTGACTGACTGCTAGCTTGCTAAATCCCTATTTTATACAGTCAGATTATGTCTGAAAAGCTGGGAGAATGTGCATGCATGTGTGTGTGTTACTGTAGTAACATCCAACAGATCCCCGTGGTGACATTGCCGGCGTCGCAGTGTTGTGTCATGCTAGGGTGCTGCTGTGAAATCCAGTTGGTTCTGCCCTCTGAAGTGGGTTTTTCACCACGCAGCGTGTGAATCCAGGTAAGGGGATGTCCTGAACAGCGCCGCTGACGGTCTTATGACACGGGGCGGCGGGAGCAGTTAAAGTGTAGAAAGGACTGTGACAACACATCCTGTTTACAAACCAAACGAGCGAAAGACAGTGTAACGGTCAGGAATGGTACTTCCCTGTTCTCAGACGTTCCCATGATGGTTGCAACAGGTGAATCTGATCCAGAATCAGCTGAAATATGTAAATGTTAACTGTGTGATGTCAGCATCACCACCCGAAGATGTATTTTTATTTGTTGCTTTTTATAGCGTAAAAAAGCATGTGTGTGTTGGTTTGTGTGTCCGTAGATGGTGGCGATCCCTCCAGCCTCGGATCTGGCTGTATGTGATTAAATATGTGTGTGTTGGGGAATGGGGGGATTTCCAGTCTTTTAGGCCAATGAACATCATCCACTTCACTCTGTGATGGTGTCTAGGAATGTGCAGCAGGAGCTGCCAAGCAGGAAGTGACATGGAAACACAACAGACAGCGGGTTTCTGGGTAATGTAGGCTCGCTCCAGGAGCACTCCAGGTGAACACGCTGCTCCTCGCCTTACAGGAGGATGCTCTCTCACTGAAGCAGCAAGCATACACACTAGTAGAGCGTGCAGTCTGTAAGCGCCGGCGGGGGGGTTTGTCTGCCGACGTACCAGTGGGATCCTGAGTTGTCTGTGCATATTAAGAGGACAGAATCGCCCTCAGTCACGACTCTGTGATGCTGGTGTGAGGGAGAGGTAGGGCAGGGAAGGAGGAGGAGCCTGTTTAGTGTCAGGAATATGAATGTTTGTCTGCGTCCCATGATAAATCTTTGTCTGTAGCTGAGTGTGGGGAGAATTGCAGGGTCAGAGTGCTGACTCACTGTCCGGGTCGTGATACAGCAAAGACTGCAGTCTTAGTCATTAGACAGACGAGTACCTAAACCAGAGAAGCTGTGCATCTTCCATGCATGGCAGGTTCTCCAGGATTGAATCTGTGACACTTTCTGCTTAAGTAAATGAAACTAAGAGGTTAAATGATGACTTCCATGTCTATCCCTCTAAGGTCAGGAACCTCCAGATATTAAATTGAGTTTGTGTATTGCTTGCATTCTATTTATTAGCTGATTACTGGAAAGGGGCCAGTATGATCACAGGGTTATAAAAAAGTACAATGATTTCATTGTGATAACACAAAGAATTAAAATGAAAAGTAACAGTCATTTCAACTGCTGTTTAAATATAAAATGTTTTATTTCTAATAATGTAGACCTATTATTATCATAAAGAGACATAACACCTAACTAAATTCATTATCAGTCTATAAGTTGGTTCCACTCTTTAGAGATTAGCTGATATTAGAATCATGGGATCTTCATTCGAGCAGCTAGCCTGAAGCCTGCTGCTTACATCGACCCTTTTTAGCAAGCTGACCAGTAGTGTGCAGCATGTTATATGAAATGAAACTGATTATGATATTTTGTTGTTCTAGCATGATATCAATAAAGGAAACTGTAGGCACAATGATAATGCCGTCATCAATAAGAAATACTGCATTTAGAATAGGCTTCTTCAGGACAGAGACATAAAGAAATGGGATTTTAATCACTTAACTGCACACTTTAGGCACATTAAAATGCATTGATCTGTGTTCTGACACAGCAGTGAAAAAAAAAAAAGTCAATATTAATCTGTCATTTCAGCAATTTTAGATCTTTATTTACTATGTGACAATTAATCTATATTATGATTAAAGAAATGTCTTGATAATGATGAATACAATAAACAGTTTTTATAGAAATGGACTGAATACATCTACCCCTAGTTATCAGGCCCATTTTTACCAATACCCAATCTAGAATTTTCTTCAATATTGGGACCCATACAGATTTTTAATATTTGATAAGTGCATCACTGAAAACTTTTCAAATCTGGACATACCTTGATACCGTCAACCGGCCCAACCCAATTTGTTCATCAGCGGAAAAGGTTTATTTCTTATTCAGTTCAATTCAGTTTATTTCTATAGTGCCAATTCACAACACAAGTCATCTCAAGACACTTTACAGTTCACCAGATCATACAGTCAAACTAATTCAAAGTTTTCTATCTAAGGAAAACTAGTTGATTGCATCGACTCATTGACTCAAATGCAATCCCTCACACTAATCATGCTTGTAGCGACAGTGGAAAGGAAAGACTTCCTTTTAACAGGAAGAAACCTCCAACAGAACCAGGCCCAGTGTGCGTGGCCATGTGCTGAGGCTGACTGGGGTTCAAGGAGACAGAAGCAGAGATACAAAAAGCACACAGTCAGGCAGACGAGCTCCGAGCCAGCTCCCATGTCAGAGGATGAGGAGAGCACATCCAGGCAGTCTAGGTCAGAGAAACAGGACTACACTGGAAAAACAGGCCGATCTCCAACATCTATAAACAAAGGTGTTGATGGGAGCAGCACAGCTGGTATTTCTTTCCAGGGTTATGTAATTTGTTTTGTTTGATTCTATAACAGTTATTATTATAAATAGAGAAATTAAATTAATCTTCTTCCTGTTGTTTGGGTCTGCTGATCGCTGGCAGGTGTTAACTGTATGTTTTCAATATTATACAGGCGTGTTACCAGGAAGCTATTTTCTTACGAAGAAGTTTAGATTTTTATTTTTTTTATTGTTATTTAATCATACCAAAACTTTTAACTTTTACATTTTTGGTATATAAATAGTAATAAAAAAAAATACTTTTCTTATATACACATTGAGTGAAGTTCTGTAAAAATGGCAATTATGATGCTTTTTATTTAGAGGTGCCAGGACGTTCAAGGATGCTCGACAGCTAAAAGCAAACATGCGGTAAAATTAAACACTACAGAAGAACATGAATAAGAAAAATATGCATTAGGATAAGTTAAGAAGGGGGAGGTACTCTAAAGAGATGGGGCCTAAGGTTTGAACATAAAGAGATGGGGCTTAAGGTTTGAACATGAACATGAGAGGTAGATGGCGTTTGGTAAAGTGGTGAATTCCTGAGTTGAGGTGCAGAACAACTGAAGGTCCTGAACCTTGTAGTGGTGGAAAGGCAGGCAGGAGGAACAGGGAGGAAGAGTGATGATCTGAAAACAATTAAAAAAATACTTTTCATAATAGCAGGTTGCAGGTAAATGGCACAAAACAAAAACAAAAAAAGGCTCAAATTGATTTTAGACTGAAAACCTTTGATTGGTGCCTTTTTTAATAAGGGTCTCTAACGGATATAGTAAGCATTATTTTTTTTAAATACGTGTTGTTTACTCTGCAGCCCTTCTGCATTGCTTTGTTCTTGGTAATAGACATAATTTATTATTCTTTTGAAAGAAAAGTTCACATCAGGGATGTGGAAGACTCTAAACGGTCATGAAGTCATGGGAAACCTTTGCATGTTTTATGATGGAACTGATTTGGAGAAATGGAGCTTTTGTTTGACAAACTACCGTTATAAAAACTAATCAAACATTACACAACTTTCCCGCTCATAAATTTAGACGTAACGGACGAGTGATCAACTGTAGTGATGCTTAAATACAAAAATCAGCCATGACGTTTTTTTCTGTTTTGTTTTTCTTATCAACTAGACGTATGATGCAGCAGAAGTAAACCCTGCAGCAGAAGTACTGATGGAAATTACTCATTTTATTCATCTATAGAGAAATGAATCCTTCCAGAATATTTACACAAATCTCTGGGACATGTTTTCCACCAAATACAGTATATCCTTTAATGACCCTGTCTTTGTTTACACACTGACATGACTAGGGTTTCCTTCCTCCTTTCACTGAATCAGGGTGTGGAGTGCAACCAGCTGCATCATTTCTTTGTGTAAGGAAATCATGCAAGCTGTGCAATCCTAGCACCTCTTACGAAGTATACATCGAGGACAGCTTAAAATGTGATCTTTTAGTTAAAGCAAACACTTACTGACCACTTCAATTCGAGAAGTCCCCTGTTTTTGAGGAATGACATTTGGGAGGAATTGCTTGTGTTTCCCTTCTCGGTCAACAGCAGGAACAGCCTTTATAATTTCTGCTACTGCCAGGGCTTTATCTTATTTCAACCCATGTGAGGCTACAGGGGTCACTCTGAGCCACTGCCCTGGTGGATACTGTTACCTTCAGCAGCATCAGCACACACAGCAGTCAGTATAGCAGATGGTCAGGAGGGAGGGGACACACAAGGAGAACCGCATCTTCTTTTCTTGGACACACCTCATTGTTCTCCAGGATTTTTCATTTTTTTTAAGCAAAGATACAGAAAATAAAAGCTGCTGTATGTCAAAGTGAAGAGAGCCTTGTTGCAGATTTTTAACAGATCGCACATCAGACTTTAGAGTGTTATCAGCATACACTGTTAAGACTTAAACATGGTGTGTTTATATAGTTGAAATAAAAAGATATATATATATATACTGATGCGTGCGCAGTGCCATTTAAGCTATCTCTAAATCCTGGTAACCAGCACACATTTCCTGTTGGATCTTGTATATAAAATCTATGATCTCAGTAGAACTCAGTTATACCTGTTATTTACCACCTAAATTAAAAGTTGCAATTAGGCCTTAAATTCAGTTGTAAAGTATGTATGTATAAAACCTTAAACTAAAACCATTTGTTACAAGTTCTTAAATCACAGGTTGATTCTGCTGGGATTATAAGGATAAAATACATAGAATTAAAAAGAATAATGTAATTATTTCTTGCAATATTTCCCGTATAGTTTATATATTTCTCTCTTCCATCCAGTTAGTTTGACATCTTTGTGCAAACCAAACCTATAAAATGCATAGCTCAGATCATAGCTTTAGCCCTTATGATATAGAGACATTTCACGCATCTCAACATGAGCTTTCCTGGTTTGGAATTGGAATGAAAGACGTCACTTCTTCAATTATTTGTTCTTTCTTATGTTCTTTAATCTCTCTGGAGCAACTATATTTGCTTTACTGTACACATATTCCTGCTTTGGAGTTCATTGGGTGCAGTGCAGAGGAGCAGCCATCTTGGCTCAGTGAGTTCAGTGAGTTCAGTGCTGCTGGAGGCTGGCTGGATCAGGTGGCAGTGCCAGATCTCTGATATCAATCACCAGCCACTGTTTCTGCCACTGTTTGCTGTGTCCCTCTCTTCTCCTTTCTTCGATTCTCATTCCTTTTTTCATCTCCATCACCTTGTATCCCTTCTCTCTCTGCCCCCCCCTTTCCTCCAAAGCTTGGATCCATGCACATCCTCAGCAGTAGCCGATAGGCAGACAGTGCCGGCTTTGTTATGAATGGTATCCCCTTGCACATCCGGAGGAAGTGTACTCTCCAGCGTGGCTTTACAAACCATCTCCATTGTCCTAAGAATGACTCACTCTACACTGCAGATAATGGCAGTGAGCCAGACAGACTGACAGCACAGCACAGAAGGACCAGTCTGCAGAGTCCACAGACAAACCGCACAGGAAAGGGAGACAGAGAGACCGATAGTTTGTGACAGATGCAGCCACCACAGAAAGCAGAGGCAGGAACTGCAAGTATCAAAAGGGATATGAAAATGAAAGACATTTGAATCTTCAAACAATTAGTTTTATTAATATTTGGCTTAATGTGCTAATAGTTGACACTAGTAACACCAGCAGTTAGGATACATTTATTTCAAGAATTTAGTTGTTTTTTTAAGTACCGGTACTAGCCATCGGTAAAGAGAGTTTAGCTGTTTCTCCACTTAAACATGACCTTGTTCGTCTGTTTATGTTTTGAGCTAGGTAGCTGTGGACGTTTTAACAGTTTGATATCAGTAAGATCTCCTTTGATAGAAGCATCTTTTTAAAGCTATTGCCAGCAGGAGGTTTAATGGATGGGCGATGTGAATGAACTAATGTAGAGTGAGGCAGTCTTGGATAAATGAATGAACGGATCAATGAATGGAGTGCTGATCATTGCGTATGCACAACTTGGATAGCGGAAGCAAGAGGGGATGAAAGGGGGGGTTGCATAATGCGATTAGTTTGCAGCCGAGGATGATCAAAATGCTGACCTCAAACATTGGATCACAATAGGGATGGATGCTTGAAGATTTGCTCAGACACTACTTACTGCTGATTCTCATCGCTACATCATTAATCAGTTTATGATGTGTATATTTTGTTTTAATTAAGCCTATTCTTATAAAAAGAAGTTGTAGTGCTGCTATTAAGTATTTTCTCATTTTAAGTGTATGAAATATAAACCAACATGCCATACTGGCATACATGCCAGACTGTTTTAAAATCATCATTTAATTAAAAATTCTTTTTTACATTCTCAAATGTAATAATTTGAATGTCTTAACATAAACAAACACACAAACATTCTCTCTCCATATTGAGAGGGTCTTTTATACCTGTTTCTTTCTACTGTAGGAACCTTTCAACTGTTGGCCCAGTTTTCTTTCAACTACTGTCAGGATCCATTGAGAGTGGCAGCTCTGTTCTTTCTTGTAAAGGCATCTGAGTACAAGTGGAAATCTAGAATCTATGTTTACATGTGGCAACACAGAGATTAGACCAGAGAGGCTGAGTGTTGTTGACTTCCTGTGGTACAGAGGGCTGTTTGGAGTAGGCTTTGGGATGATCAGCGTAGGCATGCCTGAGTGTAGGTGGGTATGGTTGGTTTAGGCAAACCAATGTGCAAAGTGGTAGCACTTACTTGCACCGAGGTCTGCAAATCTGCACTACTTGCTTGCAGTTATATTTTTATAAATTAAATAAAAGGTCAAATTTAATCAAATAATAAAATATTCATATGGCAGGAGTTCCATTGAAATTTAGATTTGGTCATGAGTAGAAGCAAGAGGATAAGGCCAATGCCTGAGGGACTGTGGAACAAGTAGAACAATATTCTTTAAGCTTCACATAGATTTGGGGTTCCTGAATGGGTAAAAAAAATCCTATCACTGTAATGTTTTTAATATTGATCAATGGTATTTATTGTTATGTATTATTATGTATGTTTTTTTTTTTTTTTTTATAGTAGCAGTAAGTAACATTTTTATCTTAGTGCACCCTCCTTGGGATTTAATCTAAGTATTTAGGAGACAACTGAGAGGTCTGTCATCTCTTCTCACTGACACTAGCCTAAAAAAAACCCCACCTTTTAAATTTCTATTCCACTTACCTCGTAGCCTGGGTAGCCATACTGACTTACATAGGGCATCAGGTATTCTAATAAGGCTCAATACCATCCAGTCTAAAGCAGAAGGGACCAATCACATCGTGGGAGGCAGGCCCATAATGCACCAGTACTTTCCGTAACCATAATAGTCAAGACTTCTACTGCAATCAAGTCATGTTTTAATGATGCAGTTTATTATGTTGGGAAAGAATGTTTATATTGTTAAAATGAGACCTTTTTTCCTTTTTTTTTTTATAAAGATGTATTTGTGTCACATATGTAGTCACATATGTAGTTCTAATTTGTAGAAAAGTAGCAATTTGTGGCAAAAAGGCTACCAACTAACTATATACACTCCAAAAAAATAAAGAGAGCATTCAAATAACACATCCTAGATATGAATGAATGAAATATTCTTATTGAATATATACTGTACTGTTCATTGATGCTAAAAACAAAATCATCAATGGAAATCAATTTTTTTCACCCAGTGGAGACCTGGATTTTGGAGTCCCACACAAACTTAAGATGGAAAATCACTCTACAGGTTAATCTAACTTTGATGTAATGTCCTTAAAACAAGTGAAAATCATGCTTAGTATTGTGTATAGCTTCCATGTGCCTGTATGACCTCCCTACAATCCCTGGGCATGCTCCTGGTGGGGTGGCGGACGGTCTCCTGTGTGATCTCCTCACAGACCTGGACTAGAGCAAGCAACTTCTGGACATGATGTCCCAGATGTGCTTAATTAGATTCAGGTCAGGGGAACGGGCGGGCCAATGAAGGCCTTGAAGCCAATAGCTTCAAGGCCTTCATCTTGCAGGAACTGCTGACACACTCCAGCCACATGAGCTCTAGCATTGTCCTGCATTAGTGAGGAACCCAGGGCCAACTGCACCAGCATATTGTCTCACAAGGGGTCTGAGGACCTCATCTCGGTACCTAATGGCAGTCATGCCACATCTGGTCTGCGCATGGAGGGCTGTGTGGCCCTCCAAAGAAATCCCACTCCACACCATTGCTGATCCATTGCCAAACTAGTCATGCTGAAGGATGTTGCAGGCAGCAGATCCGTCTTCATGGTGTCTCCACAGTCTGTCCAGTCTGTCACATGTGCTCAGTGTGAACCTGCTTTCACCTGTAAAGAGCACACAGCGCCACTGGTGAATTTGTCAATCCTGGTGGTCTCTGGCAAATGCAAAGTGTCTTGCATGGTGTTGGGCTTTGAGCACAATTCTCATCTTTGGACATTGGTGGCCCTCATACCATCCTCATGGAGTCTGTTTCTAACAGTTTGTGAAGACATACACATTTGCGGCCTGCTGGAGGTCATTTTGAAGAGCTATAGCAATCGTCCTCCTGTTTCTCCTTGTACAAAGGTACAGTAAAGGTAGCAGTCCTGCTGCTGGGTTGTTGCCCTCCTGCGGCCACCCCCACATCTCCTGGTGTACTGGCCTGTGTCCTGGTAACTCCTCCAGCCTCAGGACACTATGTACCTTTATGCTACATGGTGATTTTATTGAGACTGCTATGCACAGTTGCAAATGTAGCTTATCTGCCACCTTTGCCAAAGACTTGGTAGATTTGGTCATGTAAATTACTTGATTTCTTCTTGGTCTTGTTGATCAAATGAATAGTATTTTTGTTTGTTGTTTTTTAACTACCGTATTTTCACGACCATAAGGCGCACCGTACTAAAAGGCGCAGTCTCACTTATGTGTGCCATTACTGTATTTAACACACACGTAAGGCGTGTATTTATTTCAGAGTATTAATCAAACCCATCAAAGTCATCATCCTCTGTTTCTGAATTAAACAGCTGCGCTAAATCAAACATGCTAATTTCCCCTTCTTCGCTGTCAGAGTCACTTTCCGTGCCGGGCGGCTCCTCGTAAATGATGCAACAATCCATCTGCAAACTGTGGCGTAACTTGCCCGGCGCTGTCTTCCACTTTTCGTGAAACTGTGGTCTCCGTCGGTCATCCATCGGTCCCACGCCGCTCGCAGCCTTACTTTGAACGGCCGGTTCACACCGATGTCGAGCGGTTGAAGTTCCTTTGTCAGACCTCCCGGAATAACAGCAAGCACAGAGTTCATTTGTTTCACCTTGTTTTTCACATCGGCTGTGAGATGGGCACACATTGAGTCACAGATAAAGAGCGATGGTGATGCGTGGAAAAAAACACCTGGTCTCCTTACATACACCTCCCTCAGCCACTCTTTCTTCATCTCCTCATCCATCCAGCCCTTTTTATTTACCTTAATAACGACTCCAGCTAGAAAAGTCTCTTTAGGCAAAGTCATTCTCTTAAAAATCACCATAGGAGGCAGTTTCTGTCCATTTGCGTGGCAGCCAAGCACAACAGTAAACAACGCCTTTTCATACCCCGTTGTGTGTATCTCTACCGTGCACGCCCACACTTCCCCCTTTAACGTTCTCATGGTGGTCTCAACAACGTCCACAGTAACAACACACATAGGGCGCACCGCACTATAGGGCGCGCCGCACATTTTGAGGGGAAAAAAACGATGTTTATTTGTGCCTTATGGTCGTGAAAATACGGTATGTTTTTCACCTAGATGGGCCAGCTATGACACTTGAGTGTTCTCACTGAGCCATTCAAACCTCAGGCCTTGTGTTCTGCTGGTACCACTATAGTGGCACCTTCAGTGCTTCAATATCACATTTTCTGGGATGGTAAGACCTCACAACCAATGCTAATACCCCAGCAACCCAGCATGCATGCAGCAGTAATCAAAAGTTTGCCTTTACTTTATTTGAAGAAATGAACAATCAGCTCAGACACTTGGGACATGACTTTCAGATCCAAAAGAGAACAAACAACCAACATGATTAAACATTGTTTGCACCTTAGACACACTGTGTCAGTATGAGCTAAGGCAGCAAATGTATATTTACTTTAATATTTAAATGTTTATTTATTATTTAATATTTATGTTTTACTTAGTAAAACATGGGTTACATGTGCACACAAAAGCACAAAGCTGTGTTCTACTCTAGAGAATGACGGGGCAGTAAACTTTTTTTTGGGGCGGGTGCAATTCAACATTAAAACATTCATCTTGATCCATTGTAACTTTTTGTCTCTGTGTATCATTTGTGAAATTTAAACCTACATAGCATGTACTATTTAAACTCTCTTTTTAAGGTATTAGGGGTAATTTCTTCCTAAGATACACCATGAGTCGAGTGTTACCACAGTGGTTACACATTTACTAGAGGGATATTCTGTTGTCAGACCTGTACTGAAAACATCCAGGTTCCCAGACGCACATTAAAACACTTTTTAGCACAAGTTACTTTTTCACTTCTATGATGCATATTAACAGAAACCTAGAATAAAGTATTCTAAAACCAGCAGGAGTTGTACTGGCTGACATCACTACACCATTTCTATTCAGCTTTATTAATTGATGTCTTTGTGAACTTTAAAGACTTCACAGAAGCATGAGGCACATACACACCTTTTGATGACCACACTCCAGCACACAGTGGTAGTACTGATCCAGCCAGCTCTAATAGACACAAGTACATCTCACAGGGAGTAAGCATGTAGTGCCTTAGTGACATCAAAGAGCCTAAGTCTAGGCCCTAAATACTAATCTGCACTTCTCATTTTACTTTGCAGGACTCAGCATCTTAGCTGTACATAAACATCTACTTAGGACCTCTTACTGTTAGCTCAGTGTGCTTTTCTTTCACTTGGCTTAATAGTTGAGCTGCGAGAGGAAAATCATGGTGGTCAGGTTAAAGGGACAGTCTTTCTATTTATATCTTCCCACCTGTAATCTGTCTCTGACGGGATTAACCAAACCACTAGCTTTAGTCTGCCTTGCTACACAGACGGAAACAATGAAAATGTTGGTCCTGCGCCATTTGACTTATACAAAATCCCTTTGGTTTACTTATAGCATCACAGCTAGTGTCCAATAAATATCCAGTTATATTGAATCAACGGTAAATTCATTGATCATTTCAATACATTCTAATACATTAGAAAAGTGTAGTCATATCAATATTAATTCAGTTACAATCCACTCTGATCTTAATTATAGAACAATATTCAAACAATTTAGCTCATATAGCACCAGTTCACAACACACATCATCTCAGGGCACTTTACAGAGAACATAAGTCAGATTGGGTAAAAGTTTCTATCAAGAAAAAAATGGTTGATTGTATCCAGTCATTGACTTCAAACACACGCTCCTCCTGGATAGGTTTGCAGCAACGATTGTCTCTTGCATTTTCTTTTTGACTCTTCAGCAATCCCTCACACTGAATATCCATGCTGAGACAGTGGAGAGGAAACACTCCTTTTTAACAGGAAGAAACCTCCAGCAGAACCAGGCTCAGTGTGAGCAGCTTTTTGCAGAGGCAGACTGGCATTTAAGAAGATTAGGGGTGTAAATCACATCCATCATGGCGATTCGATTCAGTATCGATTTCCTGACCCAACGATTCGATTATTTTCGATACTCAAGAATACACCACGATTCGATTCGATTCGATTCGATTAATTTTTTTTATTATTATTATTATTTTTTTTTTTACACCTTACAGGCTAAACAAAGTTTCAAGTTTGAAATAAATGAATGAAAGCTGTAATATCATTATGCATTTTCTCTAGAAACAACAGCAAATAACAGAAGTAGAAAAGTTGCATCAAAAAATACTGCAAAAATACTGCACAATATCAGCGTAATGAGTTCAATGCAATACCTCGGCTCTAGAGAAACTGTCCAACATATTTTTTTAGAATGTAATAAATATACTCAGGAAAGAGAGATGTTGCTTAGAGAGTTAGACAGGAATAAAAATAAACTAGATATAAGGGAATTGTTTCAAAGGTCATCTGGGGATGTAGTTTTTGGGAGTATTTTTAATTTTCTAAGAAGAACGGGTATTTTAGGGAGAATATAATAGTTTGTCTGGTCCATACTCCATTCTGGAAGGTGGCGGTAATGCACCTATAAGTTGTTTGCCAACCGCCATTAAAAAAAAGAAGAAGGCTCCAGAGTGTCGTTGTCACCGCCCCCTTGAGAGACCCTCCGCTGCACCTCTCCCAGATTGTAGCTGACCGCAAACAGTGCACCAGACAGGAGGCCGGCTTGTTTTGTTTTTATGACCGAAATTGCGGAAAACAATTCGTGAAGTTTGACCCGCTAGAAGAGCGAGGTGCGCGAGAACGCTGGGAGCCTTTTTCCAGCTGAATCTCCGCTCTTTTTGGTCCTCATGTCCCTCCGTCGTCGGACTAAACTCGTCCCCACTTCCTCACCGCCTCGGCCGTATCTAGACCCACAGCGTGTAGCTCAGACCACGCTTCAATACTGAGCATAATTTAAAAAATGTCTGTGTGAAGCTTGCTGCAACAAACTGCTGTAAGAGTATAACCAGGAAGCGCGGTAGGAGGGCAAAATAGGTTTAGCGGCACCGCAGCACGGGAGGGAGAATTACGCCCAGGAGCAAATGGATAAAAATAGACCGGAGGGAAAAAAAAACATGAATCGATTATCTTGCGGACGTGTCGATGCATCGGATCGTCGGCTTTTGGATCGATGCATCGATACAAAACGATTATTATTTACACCCCTAAAGAAAATAGACACAAAAACAAATTGTTAACTAGCTCCACAGGAAAGACAGCCAAACAGATCTACTCCAAGCCAGTTCTCATAGGACGTGTTTTCATTAATCTTTGTCACTACCCAATCCGTCCCGGAAGCAAATCCATACCATCAGCTCATTGCGCATGCAACCAGATACACATCCAGGTTTCCATAAATAATGCAATTGGTACTAAAATTATTTATTTCTATCATTATCTTGCTAAGTAATGCTAATACATCTTTAAAAAATGTTTTATGACTTTTCAGAGACAATTTTAATGCTTATTACATTTCCTCCGTTAAACTGCTTGTCTGACGTCATAATCAGGCATGCTCAGAGCACTCCAGTAAAATATGGTTAAACCATCATTATCTGCATGTTAGTTGTTTATTTATTTTGGTTACACACTATATACCGTATTTTTGACACGAGAGGAAAACATAAATCTCAGAAAGACTAGGTTTATTTTTAAATACAAAGCTGAAAAGTTAGCTCCTGGAAGTAGCATAGGAGCCTATTTCCGGTACAGACGAGTGATAAAGCAGCAAAGTTTGAAGGTATTTATTTATTTTCTCATGAAATGTATTTTTAACCTTTGACCTCTTGGTATATTTCGACCCAACAACTCGCAACGCATGAAAATAACAACGGTTAAGCTTTTACATCGTTGGAAAGCTTCGATGCTCCTCAATTCAACCATCAAGTTCATTTTATGGACACAATGAGCGCCAAAGCACAATTAACACAGATATAGCAGCATGGTCAAATATATATAAATATGAAAATGCAGCTTAGACTTAGCATCTTACTACTTAGACTTCCTAAAATGTTAGCCTTCAATGCTTTTTTTCATCACCTTCCTGCCTACAAAACAAAAGCATTTATGAATGTTAGGATTTGACTGAGGGACAGCCCTCAAAGTATCACGAGCGTTCCTTGCCGGTCAGCCAATTATAAACGAATAATTCCACATTATATATAGAATCCTGCTGTTATAGGTTAAAGCCACGTGCCCTGTTTGGCTTTGTAGCCAATGAAATACGGTTTCAAACAAGGGTAAACATGGCTAATTTTAATAAAGTAGAGCTGTATTATCAGCTGGCGCAACAGTGAGAGACACTCACCAGTCAGTCATCAGATGAAAATGATAAGAAGTGGAAAAATATTTGCGTCAAAAAGGTTTTGTGGCCATCAAAATGCTTCAGTGTGATTCCTGGGTTAAATTCTTTGTGTAAAAGCAATAAGCATGTGATACAATGACACATGCCTATCGTCAAGTATGTCTTTGATACAGCGATTCAAAAAATACCTATTATTTTCGAGAACTTTGACTCATGTTTGAACTGATGCAGTTTAGACTGTCTTTTAGTCACACTATTTTCATTTATATTTTTAGAAACCAGAAGGTGTAAGCTTTCAAATGATGTATCACACATGTAATTTGGCCGTACAGTTCCTTAGTTATTTGCTTTTCCATTTGGGTATGCAAAAATGCAAGGGTTACTTAAAAATAGGTGGATGTTATTAACACATTACAGTTTAATAGTGACAACCTTTTTTTGCTCATTTTTAAGTGTTGCATTAGAAGAAAACAAACTTATTTTAAATAGGTTCTGATGTGGTGAATATTTACCCAACATAACTGATTAGCTGCTGGCACCCTGAATAGAGCATTAGAATCACACGTCTCCTTTAAAAATGTCTCAGTTTGGCATTGACCATAACTAATACTAGGTGTCATGATAAAGTAAATAAAACTTTCCTGATTTCAAAACATAATTGAAACCTCAGTTCATCACTGATCTGTGGTCCTCACTAGTTTGCTAACTCTACTTTTTTTCCTACAGCAAAGCGTCATGTTAACGTATCACAATGTTACGCTTTGCATCGCCTCGTTAATCCTCTTCAGTGGATGGATGTTTAATTGGCATTTCCTTTTATTTATTTTTATTTTATTTTTTTTAAGAATTTTCTCAAAACCCACATCACATTTGAATGGAAACATGGTTATTATGATCAAAGCATGCTTGTTTATTAATAATTGCAACAACAAAAAAACACACACAATTGGATCAAGTCATTGATTTTGCAGGAGTCTTTCTCCTGTGGAAGCATGCAATGAGGGTGATGAGGAACGACTCTGTTTGCAAAGTAAGAACCTCTAGGCTATTGAATACATGAAGGGTGCTATTCTAAAGAAACAATATGCAAACATGGTTTAACTTAACATGAACATGATTGTCTGTAGGTTTCATACATTGGTTGGTGGGCAGGAGGTAGAAGAGTGACTGAACAGAGATCAAGTATTTCATCCTCTTTTCCTCCTCCACCTCTCGTTGCCAATTTGCAGTCATTAATTAGCTGTCCATGATAAAATTCCCCATTCCCAGTCTGACACTGGTGTGGAGGCGCGGACGGCGGTGGTAATCATGTCAGCGAGGCTTGGCTCAGGGTTCTGAGGGGGCTAAATGGCCCCCATATGGTCCACTGGCTGGGGCCCACTTCTTAGCATGCTTTCATTAAGCTAGCGCTCAATAAACCGAGGTAAAGAGAAGTGAGCTCACACACACACACACACACACCCCCCTACACACAAACATACAGTCGGTAAGAGTTGAATCAAAGCATTTACCAGGGCACAAAGGGACAGGAGCACAAGGAGTTGGTGTTTGTTTTTGTCTGCGTGTGGGGTGTGTGTGTGTCTATGTTTTCGAAGGCTGATGCTCTATGATTGTTGGCTTGCCATCTGTCATTAAGCGAAGAATGTTATGTGTGTGTGTGTGTGTGTGTGTGTGTTAAAGACGAAAGATGAGACGGAAACGAAATAAAGAAACGGTGAGAGGTGCAGATGTCTCCCAGCAGAGTGGCTGGAAGAGGGGGTTCAACAGCAGCCTGCTGCATGGGATAGAGGTTGTGGTAAAGAAGAAGCGAAGGAACATCTGCCATATTCAGATATCGCTCTTTGATTTCAACATGTTATAATATCTTGAGTTTTAACAGACCTTTGAATCGTTTCTAGTGACAGTAAGCTTTACACAAATATTTCAGTAATTCACAAATATTGCAGAAGATCGAAGCACTGTGATGCTAAGTAGGCCTGAAACAATTGGATTAATCGTATAACCGAATCGATTATTGAAATAATTGTCAACTAATTTAGTAATCGATTAATCGTTAACTGGAGCATAGAGACTCTAAAACAAGCATTTAGCTGACAGAGAACCTACTTAGAGCAGTAATTATACCAAAATTGTAGAAAAAACAAGTAAACATTTTACATTTAAGACAGAAATTGTTTTTGTCTGTCAATATGCTCTTTCCAGAGCTTCTCAAGTTCAAAAGTTTTAGTTTTACCTGGTTTAATTTAGCAAAAAGCCTTCTTTAAGGAACCTTTGGCTGTCTGTTTAAATTATCGAGAGATGAATTGATTTGCAAAATATGCATTAGTTGCAGTGCAAATGTGAAGGTTTCAATGTATCTTTGCTTTTATCATAAACCTTTTAAATGAAAGGAAAGGAGCCTTAAATGTTTTCTTTTAACTGCACCTAAAAGGAAAAAGAAAGTAGTGAGCTGAAAACCAAACCCTTTAATTCTAACAAAGTGTGCTTTGAGATGACAAGCTATCTAACAGGAAGATGTCGTTATGATTGAACCCAGTTAGTGGTCCAGTTATGACAATTTTCTTTCAAGCATTTTTTTTCATTAAGATAATCATAATAGGGTTTGAGAAAACATCGCATTAACTTTCTTAAAGTGGACTTTATTGTAGCAAGAAGCACGTTTAGATATGAAGATTTTCCTTTAAACCCATCACTGACCTGATTGTTGCAGGCAGACTGTAGTCAGCAGAATCTCATGAAGTCTTATGGACAGCTTTGAGTCTGCCTTTGAGTTTAGCAATCAGAAATATTTTTAAACAGCTGAATATTATTTTTCTGTCACTCTGGAACAAAAATATTGTAGTTCTCTTGAACCCAGCTAAGAAGCAACAGGTGGGGGAAGGGTGAGGACCGACATCCTTTAGCTTTTATAAAGCTATACAAAATCACCAGTATGAATGGTGCAACCTGCTACTTATTAAAACTTGGATGTATTTTGATACTGGTCTCCAACTCTTACCTGTTTGATAAAACGAAAATACTCGACTGTTGAATATTTTAGAATAGGACAGAAAACCCATTTATTGTCCCACAATGGGAATATTTTTGGTGTTACAGCAGCAAAAGCTTATAGATAAAAATGAACACATAAATGTTGTCCTTAAAAAAGGGTATAAGAATAACAATAGTAAAGAGTTAAAAAATAAATAAAAAGTACTGTACTGTAAAGTGTTTTAACAATATAAATATAGAAACTACATCATTCATGTAGGGTTGTTCTATGATTATAAACTTTTACTGATTAACATTCCAGGTTTTATGCACTTTTATGTGTTTTGTTTTTTAACTAATATTTATAAAATGTTATAGTAGAGGAGTTTTATAAACTTTGTAATATAATTGTCATAGATTTGTACAGAATTATGTTGTGGGTAATCTTAGCTGTCTTTCTTAGGCTTTTATTTTGTTTATATCAATATAGAAGGGATATTGTATCTTCTGAACTTGGGAAATCTTGTTATATATGTTTTGGGCATATTGTCAAGCAGTAATTTAACATTCACGGCCATAATAAGAGGAAAAATTTAGTGGGAATGTGAGCTATATCAGACCCACCTATCAAAATTGATGTTTTTCTTGTCTGTTGGTTTGAACAAAAGTTAAGGAAGTTGAGAATATTGCAACGCCGCCTTCTTCAGGCATTTTCTGGATAGATGGAGCAGAAGCAGGTGGGGAGACCAACCAGGACAGAGAGGAGAACAGAGCAGCAGTTAGTGAGGTGGAGAGCACTTACTGTTGGCCCTTCAGTTCAACACATGAATGAAACCTCTGAATGAGGCACGACTGGCTGGTGCGTGCATCAGCTAGGCGGGGGGGGACACGGGGGCGGTGCACTTGACAATTCTTTGGGTATGGCACTTGATTATTTACTCTTACCCCCCTGGACTTGCCGGTTGTGCTCAATGATATTTTTTGTGTGAGTATATTTATTTATTTGGTGTGAAAGTCTAGGCAGAGGGAGAAGCATGCAGCCCTAAGCCTTTTATGTTGCTCTTGAAAAGTACGAAAGCTTTACAAAAGACCGGAGGGGGTCTTATTTTGTCCACACAAGCACATGCAGACACTCGCAAGACCAGCTGCTGTCCGCAGCCCCAGCCCAGCGATTCTGAATTAATAATACAGGGCCACTCTGGAATAATGGTGACTTACACACACAAGCACAAAGCTTTGCACCTGTTCACCACTGCTTAACTGGAAAGGGTTGGGCTCCACAGACACAGACACACACACCCACATCCACCCAGCCGCCCCGTGTTGCTCGTCTGTTGTAGGCAATAGTTAGACAGCTGTGTCTGTCAGCCTGACCTTCCCCTTCTTTTTCTTATGTCACTTCTTCTCATTGACTGATTTGTCCAGCTGCGCTACTCGGGCCCTCTGATTGGTCGGTTCCACATCAAATGAAGCAAAGACAGAGAATGAGCATTTGAATATGAATGTAAGAACCTCAATGAAATGTGTGACGGTGATCGTTTATGAATAAAACACCAAATCAGACATTCATTTTTTTTTTGCATGTTAGCAATAATATACATACTTCAACAGCAGCAGCTTCATACATTTTCCAAAACTTTGAGCAAATATTTTTGGAGTCAAGCTGGATTTTAAAGCAATTGTTGTAAAAGGGAAAAGCAGATGTCTTTGGCAGGAGCCGATTTTGTTTCAACAGGTCTGTTTGCAAATGATGCTGGGGATTTATATTAGCCAATAAATCTGCACGTGAGGCATTTCACATAAATAAACTGTTTAATGTAGACATCAATGATGTGAAATGAAAGAAAAAAAATCAATGCCGCCAAGATTCAAAGCCCTCCAAAAGAGAAGGGAGGGAAAAATAAGGAGGCAATAAACCAGCAATCAATGCAATTTGATTAGCCAGCTCATTGGCTGCGTGTGCCTTCCCTAATCGCATTGGATTCGCTGCATTTTAAAGACAAGCAGCATGACATCCTTAATGTTATCGTGTGTTAAAATGCAAGAGCTTTTTTGTTCTGCTTTGCTAAGATTGTATTTTTACCTTCTTGATACATTAGTAGACGTCCAAAAAGATCAGTCTGTTTTTTTTTCTTCCAACCTTGTTTGTTTGAGTGGGTGGTTTGATGGATGTGTGTATGTCAGGGAAATACACCGTCTGACTGAGCTGTGTTTAATATTCCTGATAGGATTAACCAGAGATGAAAACCTCAGTTTCCCTTTTCGATAGTATAATATAGTATAAGCCTTTCAGTCGGCAGTATGTTCTCTTCAACGCTTTCAATCTTTGTATTTTGTATAACAAACTGATCAAAGCATCCCTTTTTTTCTAGTTATTTAGTCATGTTTTCAGAATCTCTGAATGATATGTGAGAAAACTGTCTGCAGAGAGTTGCCACAGTTTTGTAATGTGTGAAAAGGAGGGCTTGTTGTGAGCATGAAGCGAGCAGGAGGTCATGCAGGGCCCAGATGGGAGTCCTGGTTTCCTGTCCTTGTTCTGGTTTACAGGACAGCGCTGCACAAACAGCGAAGCTCTGGTCAGAAAACAGGGAAGCAGCGCAGAGCAATCATCATACAGAATAAATTGCATCTGGTCAATTTGAATGATTTTCTATTTTCTGGTCAAAGCGATGATATAACAATCAAAACAAAGTGGTTAATTGCTCTTAACTTGCCTAGAAATGTAGCCAACTTGGATTTCTTCTGAACAGCGCAGCATCAGAGCAGACAGGAATTATTTATATAGTATAGAGGATGTGACCTGATGCTGTTTGCACGAGAATGATGACTGTAATACGAGGTTGTGCAAATATGATAAACATAATCAGTTGACATGTCAACCTGGGTTAAGCTTAGATATATTAGTGATGAGCATGAGAGGTGCAGCAAACACTCCTAAAACAGCGTTATTGTTTCATCTCATCAGAATGTAGATCTTCACCATTTAAGATCGGATTATCAGCAGGGAAGAATCTGTCCTAAATCCAGTATGCTTCAGGAACAGGTTAAACCCTTGAAGGGATAAAACAGAACAGCATTGCTGTATGAAGTACAGATTTCCTCCTACTGTTTTCCTTTCTCTCGCAGCTTGGGAAAAAATGTGATTAGAGTCATGAAGAGTGATGGCTAACATTGAAGTTGCCTTGACTAGGTGACCTTCATGTACTGTTTATCTAGGTATCTAAAGCCTCCCGTCTGGAACAGGTGTCATTGAGCTATAGTCCTTGATCTAAGAGGCTAACATTATAACAGTACAGTCAAGCTTTGGTTTTTTATAGGAAGATAACTCGTTCTTCTCTAGCTGCTCTTGATGTCTGCATCCAGAAATTCCCAAATGCACCCAAACTGAGCATCACTCAGGGACAGAAATGTTTCATTCATTGTGGACAAATGCATCCTTACGGTGAGGGGGATTAGGATGAGAGTCATGTTGGCTGCAGCCTTTCTGTCACTCACTCAGCCTCTGTGTCAGCAGCATCACAGCTGCAGCTAACTTGGTCCAAGGAGCCACCACCATCTACTGGACTGAAGAGGTACTGCAGCAGAAAATAATAATTACTGAGTAAATGACAGGAGACCAAGTCAAAGATTTTTTTCCACATAGGGGAGAGAGTAGGGTGACGTGTTGGTGGTGATGTGATGGGAGTGTTTTGTTTTTTAAAAACGTGTGTAATGTTTCCGGATTGTGTGTTGGTATGAGGGTAAGCGTGAGGAGCTCCTCCTCCTGTACCAGCTGGGGGTAGCCTGTATGCACCAAGCACAGACTACCAGGAGACTCTGGCTGTGTGCAGCTGGCCTCCTAGTGCCCCCCCTCCAGGGATCACAGTACTCCCATGGGTTTTCCCTCAATCTGGCCATGCTGTCCTCTCCCCTCTCTCCTTTACCAATCAGAGCATTTCCAGCTTACAGTAAGGCCTCTTTTGCATGTTTTTCTAAGAATAAGCTTATATCTTCATCAACTTCCATTCAACCTTCTTTTTTTATCTATTTCTAATCTGATGCAACCAGATGCTTCATCAAAGCTTTAAACGAGGCAGAAATCTGACTAAAAGTGAATTATATGCCTTTTTATGCATGTGCAAAAACACGATTTACTATTTCAGAGCAGGCGGCTCCCGTTTTATACTGCTAGGGATTGGGATTGTATTTAAAGCATTAAAATACACACACACATATACACACATGCAAACAAGCTGGAGTCCAGTCCCACTGTAATAATGAGACTAATGCACTTTAAGTGGATTGGCTTGGAGGAGGCTGGATTCGCCTTAAGTTGTCTGAGCAGACTGGAGTTAAAAACTGCTGGGGATGGGGGTCACGCACGCAGGCAGCCATTAGCTGCTAAACGCACCCATTCCCTGTGGAGCTGCAAACAGAAAGCTGCTCTGTCACATTTTATTCTCTCTGTAATGTTTTCAAGTTTTTGAAAAGCCATCAAATTCCTGTCTAGCATCATGAAAGTTTTGCTTGTACCTGCTTCTGGTCCTCATGGACAAATTACAGGGCAGATGACTTCATCTAACGTCTTCTACATGATGCTAATATTAGTAAATACTAAACAAGGGAAATAAATCGTAGTAAAATCATCAACCTTTATGTGATTAAAGCCATGTTAAATGGTAGAATTGTCCACCCATCTTCCACTCTGCTTTTTACAGTAGCTATCACATAGGTGATCAATAAGTGAAAGATATTTACAACATACAACCCGTCTATTAGGACATCATAAGGAATTTTCTTCTTCATAATGGAACCCACTTAAGTTTAGTTTTATTTATTTATTTTTTTTTCCTAATCTGACTTAAAACATGAATTTTAATAGAACATATAATATTTTGCTAAAAGTATTTGCTCACCGGTCCAGATTACTGGAATCAGTTGTTCGAATCACTTCAATGTCCACACGTGTATAAAATCAAGCACCTTTTTATGAAGACTATTTCTGAAAACATTTGTAATGTGTTTACTCTCAGGAGCTCAGTGAATTCCAGGGCGAAACTGTGATCGGATTCCACCTGTGCAACAAATACAGTTGTGAAAATTCCTCACTCCTACATATTCCTCAGGCAATTGCCAGCTGTATCCTAAAAACACGGAAGTGGTTTGGAACAACAGCAACTCAACCGCAAAGTGGTAGGCCACGTAAACTCTCTGCAGAGTCAATCACTACACTCTACACTAGACTAACTTCATGTGGCCTTCAGATTAACTTAGGGTTGTAAAGCAGGCCGCCACTGGACTCCAGAGCAGTGGAAACATGTTCTCAGGAGTGATGATTCCCGTTTCTCCATCCGGAAATCTGAATGACAAATCTGGGTTTGTCGGTTGCTAGGACAACAGTACTTGTCTGATTGCATTGTGCTAAGTGTAAAGTTTTGTGGAGGGGGGATTATGGTGTGGGTGGTTTTAAGGAGCTGGGCTTGGCCCCTTCGTTTCAATGAAAGGACCTCCGAATGCTTCAGCACATCAAGACATGTTGGACAATTCCAGCTCCCAGCTTTGTTGGGAACAGTTTGGAGCTGACCCCTTCCTCCTCCATCATGACTGCACACCAGAGTACAAAGCAAACTTCATAAAGGCATGAATGGAGTCTGGTATGGATGAACGTGACTTGCCTGCACAGAGCCGTGATCCCAACAGGATAGAACACCTTTGGGATGAATTAGAGCAGAGACTGAGAGCCTGGCCTTCTCGTCCGACATCAGTGTGTTACCTCATAAATCCTTTTCTGGAAGAATGATTAAGCATCAGCATAAACACACTCCTAAACCTTGTAGACAGCGAAGTTGGAGCTGTTCTCACTGCAAAGGGTGGACCAATAACATATTGAACCTATGGATTAAGAATGGGATTTCACTTCAGCTATGTGAGTCAAGGCAGATGAGCAAATACTTTGGCGACATAGTGCATTTAGAAACACTGTATTGTTCCTTGTCCTTATATGCAGTTTAGTTCATCCTCAGAGCTGCTCTTCGATTTCCAAAGCAAAGCACATGCCAGCTGATCATCAGTTTATCAGGTGCTTTTATTGGTAGTATATATGGGTATTAATCACTTCTTTCATTTTTCTTTGGTTTTTGCATTTTTGAAAGTATGAAAGTGTTACAAAAAGTAAGAAAGGTTCATCTCAGGTTGCATTTTTCTAGTAGGAAGGGATGTGTTTAGACACTAATATGTACAGCTGATTGAAATGGGGTATAAATGTGGATTTGTGTAGCACTCTTGTGTGCAGTTTGTGTCTGCTGTTGTTTCCACGGGTTTGGCCACTCTACGCATTGGAACATGGCAGGGATTTCCATCCAGCCTTTTCTCCTCCTCTGCCTGCCTCTGTACTCCGCCACTAACCAGCTTCCAGAGCGCCAGTCACACAGCCCTGTCTATTGCACCATCTGCATATCAGCTCTTGCCTCGGCCAAAGCATTAAATTAAATCCCTGTTTGGGTTGATTAACAAATGGCTGGTGAGCTCACATAGTTACGGAGTTATTTATTTCATTGTCATTATGGCTTTTTCCTACTTTTGTCCACCGTGTTCGGCAAGAATCACATCAAACAAGGAGAATATAGGTTTAGCTGATGTCCGGAAGGAGTTTGTGTAAAACAAGAGTATATTGGAGGAAGATTAAACTTTACAGAAGTTTGTAGGTCTCATTCTCAATGTGCTGGCTGAAGTTCAGCCCTGCCATGTGTACCTGTCTGTTTTTTGTCCTCTATGCATTTCAATCTCACCATCTCCACTCTGCCTCGAAGTGAACAGCTAATGGGTCTGCTAATTGAGTGACAGTTAGCGAGCGCATTGTTCTAATTCCAATCAGAAACCTTGGAACAGACGCAGTCACAGCTGATTCATCTCTGCCTCTTACTGCTTAATCCACAAGCTGCAACTGGAAGATGTGCCAGCAAGATTTATTTCTCCTAGAAATCTGAAATGACTTCTAAAAAGCCTGGCTCACTTTTGAGCTCTTAGTTTGTGCCTCCGGTACACTTACACCTTAAAGTGAGGAGTTCCTCTCTTTTGCTCGTTTTACACCACATGTACTTCTTTTATTTTTTTATATTATTTAGTTTTTTTTTTTAATCTCTGTTATTGTTTTATCTTAAATATAAAACACTAAATATAAAAGTCAGCTTTTAGGTTCTTACATTTTTGCTAATTTGTGCCTCCATCATTAGCATTCACCATATTTTACCCTAACCTTTCCATAAATGATTATATATCCATGTACTTAACCTGTTGCATACACTAACCCACAAAGTTCTCCATGCCCCAGAAATATTTTAGTTTAAATAATCTTTGCGATTATACAAACATTTATCTTCTGGCAGAAGATGAAGTTCTAAACTTGATCTGATGCTTTATCTTGAGCTAAAGATTAGGGTAATAATGAGGAGACCATCCAACCTAAACATCTTAGATCTCATTGATAAACCATCAGTTATTAAAATCAAATGCAAACATAAAAATAGCTACTTTGCAATTGTAAACACTATCTTATTTTAAGTAGTTTTTAACTTGCAATATTTCTGAAATTGTATGTTTTTGTAATATGCAACAAAAATTGATAGGTTATTGTTTTTTAAACTGATGATTGCGTTTACATTTTGTCCATGACAGAAACAAGTGCCGTCACAAATGTAGTTTGAAATCTATATTTGTAAAAGTTGAAATTCAGTGCATTAGTTTGAAAAATTAGTTTTAATAAACTCAAACTGGAACTAATGGTTTAAAAAATGTATTTGCTTTGAAACAATTTGTCTGTTTTAGTTCTGTAATTCAATTTTAGTTTTAAAAAAATGCAGCTACTTTTTAGACAACCGGTTCCTTTAGCCAGAGAGTAATCAGACACACATTCACTGATTTAGATTTGCGTAAGGTTCATGTTTTTTACCCCCTTTTGAGCTGCAGAAGTGGAGCATACATGAGAATGCTGGAACTCATTCATTTAAAATGCCAATAGATAAGACGGCTCATGTAAGAAATGGCCTAACTATGTGCTATCTGTTGCTTTTTGCTAAGGTCTCTCAGGCACAAAAAGCTGCATTTTTAAACTGAATTTAAATGATAGAACTGAAAGAGAAAACTGCAGCTTCTAACAAAATACATTATTCAAAGTGATTTCTTTATTAAACCATTAAATTCAGTAAAGCTGATTTTCAAAACAGTTTATTTACATTTGAAATAAACACAGATTCAGTCTGAGCAATTCAGTTTCTGATGGGACACGTCAGAGATGTGAATAATTTGAAATCTTTTAAATTTTCCTCATAATAAAACATTGATAATTATGGAGATAATCCTAAAAATGCATACAGACAGAAACTTTCAGGGCAAAAAAGGTGTGGTTGTCATAAAGTAGCACAGAAGGAATTGAAGAATTTATGCTTTGCCAGATCCTCTGTGCTCATATTGTCTCACATCTTTCTGTCGGACTCTCATATCTTGAAGGAACAGTGGTGCATTGTTTGTTTGAACACCACTGGGGTGATGATTTGGCTGGATCTACATCTAAGCCTACAAATACTACTATTGTAGACATGAGCCGCATGTCTAGTCTATAAACGTTAACTACATTACAAAAACAAATCAAAACCTGTCAATCTGACTGCTTTTATGAGGCAACATACACTTTCACATCACTACAATGGAGCTTAGGGATCAGTTATAGCTTTCTAAATAAAAAAAGTGTGTGGAAGCTAAAAAAAAGAGGCTATTTTTACATTTGTGCAGTTTACAGACGTATTTGCAAACCATCTTGACTTTAACTGCCCATCTGTATCCCTGAAAACCAAGTACTTCTCCTTAGCCTTGTAATAAACCTTCATTGGCCTAAGCACCCGTAATTCAGACTACATTTGCATGGCTGTAGTCTATCAACTAAAGTTTCATTTTAAAAAGTGCCCTATCCTTCTTTAGTGATGCATTCATCTTTTCTACAATATTCTAATATATGTCACCAAGGTTACCTCTCCAAGATGGCCTTTGGGTGCTCTTTGCGACACCATTGCAGATGCTCCAGTTGCTGCAATATAAAAGGAGATAATATAGAAGATGACTTTAAGTCATCCTGAGGGATTCGGGTACAAAACAGACCAAACTCCAGCGGTACAGAATAAAAAATGGGGTAAAAGGAGCAGCACACACCTCTGCAACAGACAGATTTGATCTAATTCCGTTGAACAATTAGGACTTGGAATCCTATGCCCTTTTCATCCTTCGGATCACCTATGGGGTTTGCTCCATGCTCCATCGTGCTGTATTTTCTAATTGGCCTAAAGGGAAAAGTAAAGTTGTGCATAAAACTAAATGAAAGTGAAGTGAGGAGTCTGAGAGAGATGGTGTGGGAAGGAGACCGGCTGTTCTGTTTTCTCCAGCAGTCCAAACTAGAGACATGTGGCTCCCCAGACAAGCTGTCCAGAGTGGGAGAGCTCGCTGGACTCATTACAGGCAGGGCCAAGACGGGATAGCTTGACAGAACACCGTTGGATCATACGGAGAGTTGGAACGGTCGGAGCAGAATTGTTTTTAGCAGCAGCGTATGTGAGTGTGTGTGTGTGAGCGCACGGCCATGTTTGTCAGCCGCGGCGCGCACACCCGGACAACTGTCCGTCCCCTCTCTCCGTCTGTGCCACCCCTGGCTGCCCCCTCCCCCGCCGCCCCCTGTAGACACGCAGAAGCACACACACACACACACACTCAGCATCTCGGCCTGGCCATAAGGATCGCTTAAATGTTTTCAGTTGTACTGGACAGCTGAGGGATGAAGTGGCCAACCACAGGCTTCCATTGGTTGGACGACTCATCCAGAAACTGACTCATAGAGATGACTGGACGTTGACCAGCAAGCCAGCAGTCGCAGCCAGTTTATAATAGTTTTATCAGTTCAACTTTTTCCTCATCCGTTTTGACAGTCCATCCATCTTTCTGTGATCCAGTTGGAGTTAAGGAAAGTTTCCAGATGATAACTTCAGTCAGCTTTAGGGTTTACTGTTATTCCCTCCACATCTGATGTTTCTCACTATTCTTACTCCCCATATCTGTCACTGGTTTGTCATCACCAGTACAGATATTTGTTTTGGCTAACTTACCGCTGCCTTATTAGAATATTTTCTTTTCCCTCTTGCCTTATGCCTCTCTCCACCCCTCCCATCCAACCCCTCTCACAGCCCTCTGTTTATAAGTAGCAAGTGATCCAGAGAATATGCTTTGTTTTTGAAAGAACAGGAGAAGGAAATGGGCGAGCAGGAGAGAGTGGGTGGATTTGTGAAAAACAGAGAGAAGAGAGGAGAGGTGTGATTCTGTAGCCTTAGTGATACACTGGCACCGACCAGTGTGTGTTTTTTTTTTCTTTTTTTGGTGTCCCTCTGTCCCTGTGTGGCAGTTCATTGCAGTCACCGCCGCACCGTCGTGCTCACACACACCAACACGTGTGTCTTCACCAGCACCCAGAGGTACTGGCGGGTCCCAGGCTCGCATGCTTCCTTCAGCGGAGCAGGTGTTTTCTTGCGATGTGTTAACGAGCGCGGCCTGCTGTCATTTCTGCTTTAAATGGATGTCACAAATAGAACCCAGATACACGTACATTCTGACTGTTCTCTTCCTGAGAATTAACTCAGATAAGGTGATCGGAAAGTCACACTGGAGCATGCATGAGTGCACTTTAGGTTTCTTACTGAACTCTGTGTATTGCCACTGATTGTCAAGAAAGATCACTGCTTTAATAAAAGAGCGTGTAAAGACTTGTGTATAAATTAATCACTGTTTGAATAAAGCTGTTCCATGAGAGCCAAGCGTTAACTCTGGAGGAGCTGTAGAGATTCTCAACGCTGGTAAGATAATCTGTCACTCTACAGAAAGGTTTGAGAGTGGCAAAAAGAAAGCAATTGTTGAGCAGAAACCATGGGATGTTCTGTTTTCTATCTGCCAGGACCAATAAAGGGAACATGGCAAACATTTCAACTTCCTAGCCTGCATATAAAATGCTTCGTGGATGACAGAAAGCTAACACGGGTAGTGGTGATGCATGGGACTGCCGCCATGTAGCAGGGAATCTATTTGGAGTTGATCTGATGATAGATTGAGCAAAATACAGAGCAAGTCAGACACCCTGAGAGAGACTACATGGACCTAAGGACGGGGCAAAGGTTCTGCTCTCAGTAGAGCAACGACCAACTTGAATATTCTAAAAATATATACATAAATGTGTGGATTTAATGTGACTAATTGTAATGTTTAAAAAGGGTAGCCTCCATACCTCTGTGTTTTACTGTGTTGGACGACTGCTGGTTCTAAGGAATCGATGCAGTTGAACCCAGAGGTTCCCAGAGAGTGTTATCTACCACCATGGCGTGGCGTTTGACACTCATGTAATCCTCTTGTGGGTCGGCTAAAGGGCCCCGCTCCCACTTCATTGCCAGCCCTGGTTGGATTACACTTTGTTTGGCAGATGCACAGCAGATGTTCGTTTTTTTCCCCCTCCTGTTGACGTCTAAGAAGAATAATTCCTCATGTGTAATCTCATTTGGTCTCATGTCACGTCAGCTCATCCCCTGCCGTCGCTGCTGACCAGTGGTTTGTGTGTATCTGTGTGGGAGTGTGACTATGTGGTGGAAGGGTCATCACCTCAACACCTGCCCATGTATCAGCCAGATGATGTTTCTGGCATGGATACTTTGAGCGATGCGCTGGTAAACATGTTTTTTTTTTTGCCATCTTTTACATGATAATCCGATGTGAATCTGGCAGGCGTTGTGGGAGTCATAGTGATGCTGTGTGTATAAAAAGTACAGTGTGTAAATATGTGTGTTATATCCTCAAAGCAGATGACAGCTGAGCGGCTCTTAACTGTCCAGGGAATAAAATCAGTGTTTAAACCATCAACATCATTATTTATGTTGTTAATCCCACTTTCCATACATTAGACTGATTAGGAGTTCTAACCCCTGAGAACACTCGTGCCTCCAGTGTCATTTTCCCTCTCTATCTGTCCTCCACTGTGTTATTAAACTAAGCTAAGGTTTCCTTTCCTCTTTCTTCGTTTGTGTGTCTCTCCAGGTGAATACATAAAGAACTGGCGCCCACGTTACTTCCTGCTCAAGACAGACGGCTCCTTCATCGGCTACAAAGAGAAACCTCAGGATGCAGACCTCCCTTACCCACTAAATAACTTTTCAGTAGCAAGTATGTTACACTGACACAAATCTGTTGCAAAAAGTCTCTATAAATTACTGTCTTATGTAAAAGCTAAAAGAGCATAGATGCACCTATAGGAGTTATATGCAGATATTTGATCTATAGTTTTTTTTTTTTTATGTTAAAATTTGTTTGTGTTTTTTTTTCATTCCTTTCTGCCCTTGGTTGTAATTATTTATTTCTATTTAACCACTCCAACCAAATATGGGAGCTAATCTCATTAAACACTTTTTAAACAAGTTTGTTTATTTATAGGTTTATTTAAAAGGGGTAATGGTTAATTAAAGCTTTCTTTTAGATCCTTTGCATCAGATTTAATTAAGCTAGTTTACATCTGTTGTCTTTACTAAATGCCATAACAACAGTTTAAAAAGCTTTAATTATACACCTCTGCTTTTTAAGTTGTCGGCACACAGATGTTAACATTCCCAGGTTATTAATTAATTAGTTTGGTGTCTGTAAAAGCCTAAACCTTCCTAATGGATCTAAGACCATACACTGTATTTTAAAGGAGTTTACCACTGCACCAATGTAGTGTTTAATGTAGTTTTCTGGTCCATTTATTTATGTTTTTTTTACTCTGCCTGTCATTTCCATTACAGAGGTTCATATTTTTTATTAACTTTAAATCACATAATAGGAGTTAATGATCTTTTTCTAAACAACCTTCCAGGGCTTATTCTTTTATGGACTAAATCCACCAAAAATATTCGAAATAAATGATTAAAGGAAGCATTGACTGCTTTCAGTATCTCCACAGAGTTCGAGTGAGGCTCTTATTAGATAACCTGGCAGTAGGCAGATTGATATGTGTAGAACTGAGTTGAATTCTACGTTATCAATGGCTGCCGTTCAGTCTGTCCGTGAAAAGGAGAGACGTTTATTACAATGACGTACCCGCCTTCCATAATACGCTTTCAGCCAATCGTAGCAGCGAATCGCGATGTTTGACTCGCTGGCTGTTACGAGACGGACGTGCTAGCGGGAGTCTTTCAAGATGGATTTATTGTGAGACTGAAATCTCAGATCTCGCGACAATCCAGCTTGCAGCTCAAGGTTACTTATTAGAGCCTTTCTAAAAACAAGAACCATTGAGATTCCCAGAAACAGATTAAAGTAATCAAGCTGCCCAAGATTGTTGATTATTAATTTTACATTGTAGGTTGTGAGTAAAACAGTACATCTTTATTTAATAGCACATTTTACTTAAAAATCACTGTGGTTCCCAAAAATAGGATAAAACACACAAGAAAACAAATTAAACTTAAAATAATGATTTTTTTTTCTTAAGCAGAAATAAAAAACAATGAAAAAATAAGCTTCCCTAGAGAAGATAAGATACACTCATAAAATAATTCAAAGAAAATTTAACACCGTTAGAAGAAAAGGTAAAGGAGCAAAACTGAAAATGTTTGTTGTAAATGTAAAATATCCCTAGAAGAATTAAATGTAGCATGTTTGCATAAAGTGCAGCTTCCGCTGAAAGAACCTATAAAATGAGCTGCTGGTTTATCCGAGTGCCTGCCTGCAGGGAACCTTCACAGTTTTCGGAAAGAAACTCTTTGTAAGTCTATTCGTGTAGGATTTAACATTCCTGCATGATTTTCCTGTGAAAAGTGAGATGCATCAACGTGTCCCACGTTTCTGGACTCCTGCAGCAGAGCCCAGATCAGGTAGAATGCGTCCTAGACCTCCCGTCCTTTCCTCACCACCCGTGCTTTGTCCATCTCCTGTGCCATGCAGCTCCTGTCCCACGCTGTCACACTGAGGCACAGTAAGGTTTCAATCTTGGTCCTATAGTCATTTGTTTGGCTTTCTTCTCCAGGTGAGAGATGTACTCAGTTAAAGAGGGGATGTGAAGCCCAGGAACTTTATGATATCCACCAACTCCCCCTGTGTGCAGAGAGGAGCGTGTTTAGTCCAATATCCATTATGGCCTCCTTGATCTTACTTCTTACTTTATAGCATAGGTCTTCAACAGGGGGTCCACGGAGGTTCTGCATCGGGGTCGCAATAGTTTTGGTTGATTAGACTTTTTTTTTTTTTTTGGTTCTTGCATTTTTTTCCCTTATTTGAATTTTTTTTACATCCCCTTTACCTTGATTTCACCCCCTGTAGTAAACAGATAAATGGAGGAATCAGAATCAGAAATACTGTAATAATCCAAGGGTGAAATAGCTTTCGTTACATGACTCCGTCTGTAATAGAGTGACTATCGGACCAGATGATTTAACACAATTTCACATATATAATTAGGGGATCCCCGCTGCATCTCACCATCAGTTTGGGGGCCCTTGGCCTGGAAAACATTGAAGACACCTGCTTTATAGGATAAACTTATTCCTGTAGTACTGCTGTCAGATTGTGGAAATCTCCTCTGCTTTGGGTCTGATAAATTAAAAGATGCAAACCATAAAAATCTTTCTTTAATATTATTTGAACATGATCATAAGGAATGAAAGTGTCTTCGGTTGCCTTTAAATGTGTCAAGATAACAGAGACAAAAGAAATTTCTTCCACAGCTGAGGCACAAAACTCTACAAATAGAGATTCTTTCAAGTTTTAGATTTGGTCTTTGGGTTGAGACACATAATTTCCTCCATCACACCTGTTGTTGAAGTCTTTGTTCCTGTAGAAGGATTTGTTTTCTGTTGAAGTGGTTTAAATTTGTGACTGAACTGTGTAGAGTTTATAATAATCTTATGGAAAGCCAAAATCTCTATAAAATTCAGCTAATCACCCCTATGTGCTTCTACAATTTGGCATAATCTTTACTCCCCAGACAGACTGGACAGTTGAAAATGAAACTGGCCAATCAGGAGCGACTCTTGTCAAGTTTAAAGTCACCTGGAAAATAAACGCTCAACTACTGGTTTCACTTCCTAGCTAACTTCCTTTCTCTTTCAGCATAATTAAACGTATGTAAAGAGTAAATTTAGATTAGAAACAAAGTACAGACAAGCCCAAAATTATTCACACCCCTGCCAGATTAAGATTCAGAATTATTTTATTTAACCAAATTATTTATATTTTGCTCAAAAGATAATATAAGCATACAAAAGTAATATCAACTTCAAATATTTATGTTTATATAGGCTAGTTTGTCTGAAGTCAGCAGGTAGGAAATTAATAAAATCTTAAATATCAGTAGAAAAATGCTGTTTTTACATCTGCTGACCAGCCCTTTATTATTGTTTTTTTTTTTTTTAACCATACACTTAGTGTCAGTATAGATGTTCTGTGGGTGTTTTCTTTAAAACATGTATTATTTTGATGAAAAAGTTTTAGCTAGGACCTTTAAGTCTTAAATAAAATTTATAATGAATATAATAATAAAAGGCAATACACCTAATAATAATCTACAGTTGCAGAAATTTAATTGCACAACCACATTACAAAGCTACAGCGCCAAAACAGAAAATATGATGAATTGTAGACTACAAGCTGATACCTTGGAGAAAGTGAGAGGAAAAATAGCTGAAATGAAGGACACAGAGGAGGAAAGGAAAGAGGAGGCCTGAGAAGGGAGGACAAGTATGGAGAATGAGGGATAGGGGATGATCAGTGGGAAGGAGAAGAGCAAATCTGGAGACTTGAGATGGTGGGATGCTTGGAGGGACTGGAGGGTGAGGCCTTTAATGGATGAGGGAAGGAGGAGTACTGAATAAACGGGGAGGAGGAGGTGAACACCGGGTTGGAGATGGAATGGGAAAAAAAAAGAAAGAAAAAAAGTTTGCGAGGAGGACAAGCCAGGCCATACATCCGGCCCCGGCTGCTTGGCACAGCACCGGCTCTGCCACATCTGTTGCCCAAAGCTGGGAAGCCAGGTGGCGTGTGTGTGTGTTCTCTGTGTGTGTTTGTTTACTTGTGTGTGGATGTGATGTGTTTATGCGTGTGTGTGAGTGAACAACAGAAGTGGTCAGATGGAACAGAGAGGGTACAGGCCTGTTCCCTGCAGAGGGACACATACATACAAGCTTGACACACACTAACGCTCTCACACACACCCGCTAAACTGCTACACAGACCTCACCATCACCTGCTGTGGCAAACAACTCCATTCCAGCTAGCATTCAAAGTTCATTTTTACACCCAGTTGTCTGTGTGTGGAAGCGTGTGTCCACGTGAGGACATCAGGGTTTGCTTTGGCGCTGACAATAGCATGACTGGCAGCACAGCAGGCCCTGTTCACGAGTCAGGTAGCAACCGTTTTGTTTGACTTTACATTGAAGCACTGCGGAGTGGATGACCTGGATAGGTCTGCCATTTATCGTCCTGTCTATATTTAGTCTTGCATGCAGAGCTGTGTCACACTTCAACAAAGGGCTCCTTCATGGTTTGAATATGTCAGACATTTATTTGATCAAATTTACAGGTCAGGATAAATATGGAGAGGTAAAAATAAGGATTGGTTTGTAGCTCTAGACTTCATTTTCTATCCCTTTGTCTAAAAGCTCACTCCTTCCTTACCTCATTTTCCTCTCTTTTTTATGCTCTGTTTTCCATGTCTTTTTTGCCCTCCTTCGTGCCTTGTCTTATTTCCTTCGGTCTCCTTGTTTGACCATTGTGCCCCCCCTTTGTTTCCTATCTTCTGCTCTGTCCTTCCTACTTTCCTGTCTCTTACATGCCTTCCTTCTTTTTGCTCCATAACATGTTTTTCTGTGTCCTTCCTTTTCTATCTCCTTCTTTTAAGGCTTTTATTCTTTTTCCCTTCATGTCTTCCTTGTATCCCTCTGTCCTTCTTTTTACCCTTCTCCTTAACATTCTTGTTCTTTTTTCCTTCCTTATGACCTTTCCTGCATTTTGTCCCTTGATTCCTTTCTGTAGTGCCTCCTTCATTCATTCCCTACTTCTTTTCTTTGTATTCTTCCTTTGTTTTCTCATCCTGCTCTTTCTTCACCTAAATTTATTTTGTCCATGCTTCCTTAGTTTCTTCCATCTGCCCCAGTGTCCTTCCTTCTTTCCTTTTCCTTTTTGCCTTTCTCCGTCTTTCAATCTGTCCTTCCTTTCTAACTTATTTCCTATCTTTTCTTCTTCCCCACCGTTCTTACATCTTGTGCAGGTATCATTTGTAAAGCCTGCCCTCTGTAGGAATATTTTTAAAACACAGAATGTTGAACATAAACATTATTTAAATGAACAGAATAAACCAACTTTAAAATCTCAGTCTAGAAATATTAATAGAGACAAATGTGGTTAAACCCTGTTAAGCTGTAAAAGATTAGATTGATAGAGAGGCAGGAGACATAAAGGAGTCAAAGGGGCAGGAGTCAAAAGGAGACTAAAGAGGAGGTAAAACAAGGAGAGAAAATGATGGCTGGTCCATGTAGAACAAGCAGGGCAGATGAGAGGACAGAAGATGGATCCTAATGCTGTTTTACACCACTTCATGTCCTTCATAAGCCGAGACTGCTGAGGGGACAATGGAGATGCATTCCTTCCCACAGCGAGCTCACAGCCCCATCTGGCTCTGTATGCCTATGTTTCTGTGTTTGTGTACTGTATTATGCCTCTGTGTAATAACGGCCTACTGGGCTGCCTGTTTTTCATAGAAATGCGTCTCATCAGAGAGCCGCCAGATGCGTGTGCGATGCAGCACATAAGATACTTTGGCACAAGAAAGCAGCTTTTTTTAAGTTATCGGCTTTCAAAATGGTTTTCTATTTTTATACCAACAAATTAAAACACGAACTGTGTTCTCCTCCTGACAACTTGTTGTTTCAGTGGAAGATTTTCCAGCGATAAAAAGGCTGCAGCCAAGATTAAATCACTTTGAAAGTTTTCTGTGGCTCCTTCACAGTAGGAAAAAAGTAGGACCACCAGCACCGACTGACAGTAGATGGAGGCCTGCTCCAGAAAGCTGGAACAGAAGCATCAATACTGTCTGGTCTGGATAGATTTCCTCCACATCATCCCACAGCATTGATGTGGAGGAAATCTACTTTTAAGGGTAGGCTTTAAACCTTCTTTTTTGGTAAAGCTTATAGTAAGAGTGGTTCAGGTTATCCTGAGCTATCTCTATAGTTATGTTGATATAGGCTTAGACTGCTGGAGGACATAGGGACCCATTTTTCATCTTTTTTTCATTCTATCTCTATTCTCCCACTCTGCAGTATTTGTTTGCCTTTTCTCATAGCTTCATCTTGTCTATTCCCGTTTGGCTGTAACACCATCCTAAGGAGAAATATCAGCTGTGCTGCTGCCATCAACTCCTCTGTTTATAAATGTTGGCCTTTTTCTCAGTGTAGTCCTGTTTCTCTGGCTGTGACTAACTGTACGTACTCTATTCGTCCTCTGACATGAGGGCTTGCTCAGAGCTTATTTGCCTGGCTGTTTGTTTCCTGTATGGGGCCACCTGTGATTCTGGTTGACAGCTGACTTTTGGATCTCTGCTTCCTTCTGTATCTCTGCTTCTATCTCCTTGAACCCCAGTCGGCCTCGGCAGATGGCCGCTCACACTGAGTCTGGCCCTGCTGGAGGTTTCTACCTGTTAAAAGGGATTTTTCCTCTCCACTGTCGCTACAAGCATGCTTAGTGTGAGGGATTGCCTTCAATTCAATAAGTCGATGTAATCCATCAATTTGACTGTATGATCTGGTTGAATTGTAAACTGCCTTGAGATGACATGTGTTGTGAATTAGAAATAAACTAAATTGAATTGTTCATATTGACATTGCTGTTAAGAATAGATTTACCTTTTTTTCTGGTATTTAAGCAATACAAATAACAGCATTACTGCATAATTATAAATAAAATGAAAAGCATTTTATTTTCAAATACTACTTTAAAAACTAGCATCTGCTTAATATTTCAACAGCGGTATGGAACCTGACTTTTTTTTTTACCATAATTGTTTTAAGAATAATTCAATCTCAGATTGATTCAAAACAATCTAAGCTAAGTTTTCAAGTTTTATTTTATACTTATTTTCACTTTGATTTATTTAGGTCTGTACTTTGACTAGGATCATCTAATGCTAATTTCAAAGGCTCCATTGTAGCTCAAGTTGTGTTTAGAGTGTTGTTTTGCAACAAGTGGAAGTCTCATAGACTTGCAGCCTATTGTGTAACCTTTTGACACAATTTTACAGTATTTATATCAATTTTTTCAGTTTGATCAACTTTCTTTCCCAGAAAAGTATTTGCTAGAACATGAAGCAACCACCGAAATGTTTGACAGTAAAGATTGTGTGTATATGGTGTCTGTAAATACCCAAAAAGTTAGATTTTGATTTAATCTGACCAGAGCACTCACTCTCTGATGTCTTGTATTGCAAATTGTAATGGTATATCCAGTGACTTTTCTTCAGAAATGGATTTTGTGTTACCTTGTATGCATATAGGACCTCTCTGTACAAAGGTATAAAGATTTTTGCACCTGGGGGTGTAGGCAAATTGTTTGTACCATTCATTTAATGAAATAGAAACAAAAACACAATGATTATGACAAAATTAAAAGCAAATAAAAATTCCAGGCCTTATTAATGAGTTTATTTTATAGGACCATTCTGTTGAAGCATGGTTTAAAATTAGCGTCTGAGTTTAATTTGTTCATTTTCATAGAAATGTTATTCTTACTGTTGTCCGCATGTTTGTATCTGCAGCTCCTTCCAGGTTGCTGCAGGCCTCATGGCTGTTTCAATTAATGAGGTTTGGGTGGGCAGTCATGTTGGAGTAGATTGTTAGTTGTGTCATTCTGTTTGGAGGGTTGAATAAATGATGCTGTGGGATTTCTCTAAGACTTTTTCTGTCTGCTGTTTCCCTTGATCTTTACGATGCCTTTTGTTCATTGCTCTTCTCTAACAGACCTTTTGACTTATACATGAAGACCCAACAAAACATTTCATGCGAAACATTGCAAGTCTCTGTGTATGCATTTTCTTTATTTTGCTTTTTATGTGCAGAATCGTTACTCCTAACATCTTGTTTCCCTATTGCAATTTCAGAATGCCAGCTGATGAAGACAGAGAGGCCAAAGCCAAACACCTTCATCATACGCTGCCTTCAGTGGACCACTGTCATCGAGAGGACCTTCCATGTGGACTCTCCTGATGAGCGGTTGGTTCCCTTAGAGATTCAAACCTGAAATACCTGATGTGTCCATTCTCAGCATCGTATTTGATCATTGCTTCTCGAAAGTGTCAGGGTCCTTAACTGACAAATATTTAAACCTTTTTGATATTTGTAAACAGCTTCCCACATTATCGCATCATTTAACGTGCTTCTTTATGTTTAATTTGAACGGACTGATGTTTCTAAATTGTGCATACATATTTTAATCAGATGACTAATTGGACAACCAATAGATTAACACAATACAGGAAGTTTTAAACTGCCTGTATTATTAAGAGTGTCTCAGGGCTGAGGGTTGTTCACTTTCCTGAAACGCACCTGTCCAGGACATGTTTAAAAGTGAAGGCAGTTTTAAAAAGTTAAGCAGTTTTAGTTCAGAGGATTGTGATACAGTAAAAAAAAAAAAAAAAAGTAAATACGCTGCAATGGAAATTGAATTTAAGAATTTAAAATGTCAAAACGCCAACTTTTAAGCGTGAATTGCTTTGAATAAACCAAATAATGAATATTATGTGCATATATTCAGTTAAAGCATTAATAGGAGCAGAGGTATGTATATGAAGGGCTTTACTGTAGAGAGTTTGTGCTTTGTTGGTGTCTGTGAGGGAGACGGAGTGGAGAGGAGACCTTTCAAGTGGTGTTGGCATAAATTCTCCAGCTGCTCAGTTCCTTTCTGAGGAGCTGAGGTGTTTATCTCTAGAAAATGAACAGCTTTGCCCAGAAGACCACAGATGCTTCTGTGCATGCTTTGAGGTTGTGTGTATGTATATAGATGTCTGTGTGTGTTGCATCTGTCTGTCCAACTTTCTCCTTGTTATATGTTGCTTTTGTTGAAGTTTTGCCTCTGCATCATCAAATGGAGCATTCAGTTACCATAAATCATATAACTTCCTATTAATTAGTTCATGTATCTCTGGCAGAGAATGCAGCTCCAGATGTGTTTGTATTTTTCATTCAGTGTTTGCACATATTCAGCACCACTGAAGCAGTAAAACTCAAAGCTTTTTGAAAAGAAGAAAGAAGTGTGTGTATATAACACAACTGGGTGGGTGTGTGTTACTGTATGGGCTGCTACTGTACCAATGCTGGCAGGCCTCCAGCTACTACAGCCCCAGCCGTGTGGGGAGAAGGTGGCACGTGTTGGCGTGATGCCCGACTGTAGGCAGGCCCATTATCTCTCATTAGCAAAAGGGGGAAAAATGAGAAAAAGAGGCTCATTATACAAAAAAAACACTTTAACCGAGAAAGGAGCATTTATCTGCTGCCTGACCTTGAGAGAGTTCCCATTGCTTTTCACATCGCCCCGTGCACAAGCACACACGGATACATCACTCCTGCCATAAATTAATGCTGGAGTGGGGCTCCAGTTTTGCCCTTGTTTTGAAGTGCGTAGGATATTCTCAGAAAGGAATATCGATCTTAAAGCCATACCGCTGTGTTTAGGTTCAGATGAAGGATCCTATAGAACCCCTTAAAGAAACATAGGTGCATGACAACACAAAGGGAAGCAGAGGTGATCCTTTATAAGCTGAACCTTTAAGCGATATCTATCATTCATTTATTTCAAATTATGTTCCTGCAAAGCTAAATTAAACATGTGAACATCAGGCTAATGATGTATGAACAGAAAGCCTTAGATCTGCATAGACACCAGGGTTCTTCCTACAGTATGAAGAAAGAGTCGGCACAATATTTACACACTAATTTTCAACCAAAGTTTGCAGCTTGATCTGACTGCTTTTTTATTCCAATGATAATTAATATGATACATATATATAGCACTTTATTTGATCTCTATTTTAGATCTTTAACGCATAAAGATTTCAGCTAAATATAAATTTAAAATCTATTATTTCCCTAGCTTTTAAGGCAGAAAACATATTTAACTTCCAATCCTAGGTTTCTGTGCTCTCATTTTCTCCTCTCCTCTGAGGAGTATCAGAGCAAAGAGCTGCCCTGTGTATGATCCATGATATTCATCACTGTTAAAAAGCCTTAATGTGTCTACACATCCTGTTGCACGGCTGGCCTTCTGTTGCAGAATCACATCCACACACGCCCAGACAGTCAAACTCATTCACTTCCTCCCAACAGATGTTGAACAGCACTGCTAATGGAAAGTCAATGGGGAGGAACCATGTTAGCAAACAACAATGCATTGTTCCCTCTGATGGATTGGGTCGGGTATGAGCACACCCGCCCGCTCACTGACATGCATTAGTTCTGCTCTTTGATCAGTGCTCATCTGGTTCGTTCTGTAGCTGACCGTGTTTCCTCTCTGTTCAACAGATAGGTGTTAATTTTATTAGAAACACTTTAGCAAAATGAAAGACCCGATTTGCTGAAAGCACCAGCCACCCCATCCCAAATCTCAGAATGGGGATGATTTTTTTTTTATGTTTGACCTGTCTTAACTTTCGGCTTATATTTTTAAACCACGAAAATAAGTGTTTCAAAAATGAATTGTCTTCTTTATCATCAGAGATGAGTGGACTGAGGCCATCCAGATGGTGGCAGACAAGCTGCAGAGACAAGAGGAGGAGAGGATCCAGTGCAGCCCCACGTCCAACATTGACAACATGGTTGAGGAGGAAATGGACATCTCCACTACACACCACAAACGCAAGGTAAACACACAGAGACATACAGTTATGAAAAGTTATGACTGTACTCCTCTCTAAAAGGCTGACTTTGTGATATCACTGAGAACCTTTTCTAGTCAGTTGGTATTTGAGTGAATATTTGTGATAAGAATAAATAAAATTGCTTTTTGTGTCTTTTAAGCACAAAAGCATTTATAGCTTTGCTTTTATCAATTAAAAGAATCAGTGAATGTGGTGAAATGCGACTTTCAGAAAATGGCCTTCTTTACCCAAATTAGGTTAATAGATCATTAAATTCCACCCTTATTTTTTTAAAAGGTCAATATCATCGGCCCATTTAAGCTGTTTTGCAACTGAATTTTTTCTTTTTCTAGATGCTTTAGGCACCTCCTCTCTGTATGCAAAGGGTAAAAAAAGGCTCTTCTCAAAGAAAGTAAAGTTGATAAATAGATGTATGGGGTGCATCACTGTCAATTATAAATTTGGAGATAGTTGAAAGCTATGAGGAAGCAGCTCACTTTGTCTGTCTACCATTGCTGATTATATGAGAGATCACAACACTAAAGCTTTTATATTATTGTCTTTGCTGTTTCCATCAAACTTTACATGTGAACTCTTGAGCAAAGGTGGTATTTTTTTAAAGATTAAGTTGATGATCAAAATCCTTAGGATGGCGTCTGTTATTTGCGGATGATGTGGTTCTATTGGCTTCATCAGGGCTTGATCTACAGCTTTCTCTGAAGTGGTTTGCAGCCAAGTGTGAAGCCGCTGGGATGAGGATCATTGAATCAAAATCTAAGATGGTATTGAGCCGTAAAAGGGTAGAGTGCCTTCTCCGGGTTGGGGAGGATGTACTGCCCCTAGTGGAGGAGTTTAAGTATCCTGGGGTCTTGTTCACAAATGAGGGGAAGATGAAGCGGGAGATCGACAGGCGGATTGGTGCGGGTGTCTGCTGTGAAGTGGACGATGTACCGGTTTGTTGTGGTGAAGAAAGAGCTGAGCCAAAAGGCAAAGCTCTAGATTTACCGGTCACTCAAGTTCCTACCCTCATCTATGGTCATTAGCTTTGGGTCATGACCGAAAGAATGAGATTCCGCATACAAGTGCCCAAAATGGGTTTTCTACATAGTGTGCCTGGGCTCTCCCTAAGAGACTCAGAGCAGAGCTGCTGCTCCTCCACATCGAGAGGAGCCAGTTGACGTTGCTCGGGCATCTGGTTAGGATGCCTCCTGGACGTCTCCCTGGTGAGGTTTTCCGGGCATATCCCACCGGGTTGGCCCAAGCGGAGACCCAAGACACGCTGAAGGGACCATGTTTCTCTCCAAGATCCCCTTCATTACATAATAATGTCAGCAAAATATGTCTGAAATCAGAAGGAGAATGTTTCATAATCATATTATATACAGGAACGCCATAAATCACTTTTTATTTTCTAGTAATCAATCTAAAAATATTTTGACCTTATTTAGTTCTGGGTTAACTTTTTGCACCATTTGAATAAGTTAAATGCCCCGACTTTTAGCCTACAGCGTCTCACTGTAACAGATGATCCCATGTTTCCCAACAACAGACAATGAGTGACTTTGACTACCTGAAGCTGCTCGGAAAGGGAACCTTTGGTAAAGTCATCCTTGTCCGGGAAAAGGCCAGTGGGAAATATTATGCCATGAAAATCCTCAAAAAAGAAGTCATCATAGCCAAGGTTAGTCTGTTCTACCTTTGCTACGGCCGCAGTCAGCATTTTTTGTTTTAAATGCATTTGTACAAGTGGTATTCTTATGTATTTCTAGAGGTTGCATTGAATAGAAATGTTTTTATTCTTTGCTGTTTATATAGGATGAAGTTGCTCACACACTCACAGAGAGCAGAGTACTGAAAAACACCCGGCACCCTTTTCTCACTGTAAGTACTTGATATGTATGTTAGAGTAAATCCTAGTCTCCTTTAGTAGATTTCAGCTAATTTAGATTCTTAACCCTTTAACGCCTATTGATGCAAATATGCACCAAACCGTTTACAAACAGCCAATATAGTGTCAAAATTCGCCCACTGCCAGTTTTGACCATTTGGGTCTCAGGAAACTTTTGAAGACGTGTTTCTAGCATGATTGGTCCATGATGGTGTTTATTGTTAAACTGTTCTATCAAATTTGCACTATATCTAAATTTCTATTTTTGTTTTTAATGAATAGAGGTTTAAGAATCTTAATTTGAAAACTTCTTAAAGGCAAATAAATATGTATCAAAATACCAAATTTTTGTTCATCTGTTTGTCTTATTGAAAACATAATTTCCTATTAATATGATTCTGTTTCTTGCCAATTTTTAAACTCAAAGTAAAGAATTGAACAGAGAACCACCTTTTGACCTCTTTCTATTTAAAGGATATAAAACTGTACCTGATGCAATGCTGGACTTTGCACTTCACATTTCTGTTCTTTTTGCCTTATGTTGTTTTACTTTTCTTCCTCTCTTTGTTCCCTTATTAAAAATTATTTATCTGTGTGAGAAATAGTTGCATGCCATTCATTCTGAATGAAGCGATCCGCGCCAAGTTACAAAAAGTCAGAGATGGACAACAAAGCTACAGAAAAGAGCACTTCGGCCGCACAGCAGTGAAAGCTTTAACTATGAACCTAGCTTCAGGTTTTAACATTTTCCACTCCTGCTTTTTCTATGACAGAGATTAGAAGCTAAACTAATAAAATGCTATAGCTTCTCATGAAACTGCAAAACTATACGTTAGCTGTAATACATTGAGTCATTCCATCATCTTATGCTTGCACTTCTCTCTCTTGCTGTCTTGCAGCCTGAATGAACCACAGACGCGTGGATATGTAGAAATACGTTTAACTTTTTAGATTGCTTCTGCCTTAATGTTTAACATCATAGGAATATTCTAAATGACTGTGTGAACATTAGAGGGAGTCATCAAAAACAGGAGTGGTGTGTTCAATGATCTGAGGAAGTTTGGACTTCGGAGTTTCCCACCAAATGGACATGGATTAGTGTTAAGAATCATCCAGTTTCTCCAGTATTTCTCATGTGTAAACATAGAGAGCCATTATTCCCCAACGTAGTTGACCTTCTGTGGAGAGAGCAGCGCCATAAGTTGAACTTCAATGACTGTAGTGGTTTGCTATGATCTAGACACGACGTTCACACATTAGCTGCTTCTTTCTCTCACGCCGTCTTTTTACATGCACAAGAATGCACATAGGCATGTTCACACTTAGTCCTATCAAGGGAGCAATTATAGTTCATATCTGCGTTCACCCCCGTCACACCTGCAACCACAGAGAGACAGCGACCAACTGTTCTTTTGCTCTGCAGCCTTTTCCCTCTAAAGAAATGCGTGCGCACACATCTAATCCACACACGCGCTCCTGCTCACATGGTAGTTTCTTTGAACGATCTCACAAAGGCATAAACAGTGGGGAGCTAAGTGTGATGATGTTTTGTTGTGCCTGCTGTCTTAGCTACAACAGGGACAGAGTTCCACTCGTGCTCACGACTGTCGTTTAGCTTCACTGTTTGCTTTATGGTGAGAGGAGTGTATGGGGACAAAGACAATAAAAACAGGCAAAATAAAAATCAAGATTTGTTGATGTGTGTTTCTCTTTAACAGGTAATATTTGTAGCTTTACAGAAACGCAGGGAAGGTCAGGAAGCAGCAGGATCTATTGTTTTGTCCAGGGTCCGTAAATACAATACATTGGTCCTGTTTACTAGAAGCAGCTGTTAGGGACAAACATCTTCAATTCGTTGATAATGTGTGTTTTTTGTTGCTGTTGTTTCAGTCGCTGAAGTACTCGTTCCAGACTAAAGACCGTCTCTGTTTCGTCATGGAGTACGTGAACGGAGGGGAGGTAGGTCTACTCCAAATACGTTTGTGGTTAGTTTATGTTGCTGCTTTGAACAGCCAGTTGAACCACAACTCCACCGCTGTAACTGTCAGCAATTAGAGCTCTACTCTTTCTGCAGCCAGCTGACTCTCTGTGACTCTGTCATAACACTGGCAGCAGCTACTTGGAGTATTTAACATGCTGTGAAATCCACAACCTGTAATTTATACATTTGCTAAAGGTGATTAATCAACAAACCCAGATAAATCGTTAAATTGGGAATGTAACAACCACTGGCCACCTTTATTTTGATGCAAGTAAGGAAAATAAGAATAAATTCAAGCCCCATTCCCACAGAATGCCACTCTGGGTCCCTGAGAAAACCCCACACTGCTCCCGAGGGCCGCACAGTGGCAGCCCACTGCTCCCCAAGGGAATTGGTTAAATGCAGAGAGTTCATTTCGTTGCTCTGTACTTATAACAGTGTAATGAAAATAAAAGCTGAAAAAAACATAACAAACACATTGAAAGAACAAGTTGGGACCCAATTAAAAGAACCCACTTGAGCTATTAGATTTTGTCAAATTACATTATTAAATGATTTAACCAATAAAGATGTAAATTGTGTGGCATTTGTATTCAGTCTCCTCTCAATACAAATACAGTCATATCATTCTGTACTGAAGTGCAATGAACAAGTATTTATTTATGGGTTTATTTTGACTTTTCTTTTGTTAAAAAATATTTTTGCATCACCTCTCAGAGGGTAGTCTTTCTTTGTTTTTGTTTTTTAAAGCAGCAGAGTCACATTAGAAGACTTTTTGAAATGTATACGGTACTCAAATGGCTACAAAGTTTTTTTTTAATACAGCGTACACCGTCTGGTGTGTTATTTATTTTTGTGTGTTATGGTGTTTTTTTTGCTCAGTTTATTGCTAAATAAAGCCATTATGTGTATATTTGTTAGCGCTAAAGAACTAATCGGATTAATCGACTAATCAAGTCAACTAATTTAGTAATCATTACATGATTTTGTGTTAACTGGAGTATAGAGATTCTAAAACATGTCTTTAGCTGACAGAGTAAGTCACTTAGAGCAAAAATTATACCAAGAAAAAGAATTCAAACATATTGCATTTAAAATTAAAAAAACTTTTTTGTCTGTCAATATGCTCTATCCAGAACTTCTTAAGAGGAAAAGTTTGTTTGACCTGGTTTAATTTTAATTACATTTTTAAGTTTTTTTTAAGGAACCTTTTGCTATCAGATTGTTAATTGATTAATCGATTTGCAAAATAATCGATAGTTGCAGCCCGAATATTTACAATAGAAATAAGGTTCCCACTGTTTCAACATGATGGGCCCCCTTATACATTAACTTGTGGCCTGGGAACCCTCCATTGCAAACCCACAGACAATATGTAAATAAAACCACCTTTTAGAGCATCTTTCTTACCTTATTCCATTAGTCAACTAACATCTTTTCAACACTGAATTATAATCCCACTGAATAACAGATTTTTCTACAAAGGGTTAATAATAAAAACAGAATGTCACCTCTCTCCCTGTGTGTAGTGGTGCGGCTGTGCTTAATGTCTGTCCAATCATGTTGTTTCACTGTAGATGCGTTTTGCTTTGAGCACCTTTTAAGTTAAAAGGCAGACGCACACATGTTGGTTGCATTTCAGCGCCCCATGAGCCAAGGTTGGATGTTTTTTTTTCATATATATAGTTTGACAGGAAGAGTCATTGTCCAGTTTTAAATCCCCTGAGTTTCACCTCAGTAGGTTCCATAACAGTGTATGTTGTATTTTTAGAATGATTAAAATATTTTCTAATGTTGATTGCAAGAAATAGATTTTTGTTTTCTTGTTTTTCCATCCATTTTTCTTTGGATGATTGAAAATTGGATAAAAAAGACACATACATCTGTTGGGGAACATTGTCAGGAATAAACAATAAAGGTTAAGCAAAAGAATGCATCGAGGACAGGCAGAATCCTACCATGAAACTTTATCTGCCAACCAACTGGCCCCACTCCCAACTTCCCATCTTCTTTCTCTCCTCACCTAAGGGGCAGATAGGTAGCCTGAATGACAGTCAAAGAGGAAATGAGTTTGGATTCCCTCACTTTTCCATTTCTCAAATTTTTAATCGGGCCGTTTTTGCAATCTTGGTTCATTCCCTTAGTGCAACTGTCACCTGCTCCCCTCCCAGTTAGTTATGCGGTTCAGCCAGTGCCAGGCTTGAGCAAACACACACAATGACGACACCACCACACACACACACACACACAGTGGAAATCTGTACCTAGGTGGACAAATCATGTTCACACATGCCACGCGAATGCATCCACTCACAAGCCATTACAAACCTGCCACAGTCACAGCTGCCAGTGCACTGATGAAGGCCCACCTGTCGTGTCTGCCCCCCCCCCATCCTAGCTCACACACTCACACATAAAACACACACCCACACTCACACTAGTGTATGAATAGCCTCTAGGGAAGGTGGCCTGTAAGTGTCCCTCCGGTGCCCATAGGCAGACCTCCCTGTACAATTAATAGGAGACTTTTAGCCTCTGGCATCATTGTAATCTATACATCTTGACTGCTTTAACTCATCAGGCCTGTGTCATTTTAAGGCAACGTGTGTAGCTTTATGTCAGCGTGACATTTTTCAGCATCAACCACACTGAGGAGAGATGAAGGGATTTGGTTGTTAGGGAATAATACAGCAGGTAAAATGAAAGGATTGAACATCTCGTCCTTAAAGGAGCCATGACCTGCTGCTTTACATGTACTACAAACAGTAGGATTTAATAAATAGCTGTGTCCATTGTCATCATCTGGCTTCCTTACAATCCTTACAAAATAGTTTTTTTTGTATTCTTCTTTAATAATTTTAACAAGAAAGCACCTTCCGACACTTTATATTATCCCCTTTATTCACTGGGTTACACATCAGAATTTAACTTTTGTGCATTCATGTTGATGGAGCATTAGCAACATTAGGGGTTTGGCATGGTTGGCTCTCTTACACAATTTATACAAACAGCAACACCTACTGACTGCTAGTGCCTACAGGTGAGATTGTTGGAATTGCTCCTATTGGGGACATAGAGATGAGCAGTGATAGCAAATGGGGCTACTGTACTGACCATAATAAAATTTTGTGGAGAGCCGAACTCCGGTGAATTTTTCTGGTT
>NW_015151372.1:177665-189552 GCF_000732505.1 Cyprinodon variegatus | reverse complement strand
TATATAATAAGCAGGTCCAGTTTTTCCAAAAGATTGTATAACACACTCATTTGTCGTGTCCTCTAGACAAACTCACAGCAGAAGACTCCACTGCTGAAGAAAAACCATTATAAAACTCATTTAGTTTGTTACAGAAACTTCTGACAGATTGTTGACAAACTGGGAGATTTTCGTCTGGTCAGTGGGACCAGATAAACTTTGGGCTACAACCTCCCACATACTGTAGAACAGCACCATTTTTCATTATCATCATCATCATCTTTTTATTCCAGTTAATATTATTTTTGGTCTAACTTGTACTGATATCTGTCCATTTCCCCCTCTGTAGGAGGGTTAAAAGAGATGAGTTGTTTGTTAAGGAATTAGTCTCCATCCAACTCCAGATGTAAGCAAGTTGAAAAGAAAGATGGAGGCCCAGGGTTAGGCCAGTAATGAGCGCTGCAGTGGAGGTAGCATGGCAGAGGTGTTGGCTGTAGCAGCAGCAGCCATCGCTCTGTCTTTAACCAGAATGGTGTATTGATTAAACCCCTTGATTTGGCCCAGATCAGCCAGCTCCTTGCTAGCGCTGTGCCAACGCGGCCCGTAGGGTTACATGGAAGAAGTGTGTGCAGCAAAAGGGGGGCTGCTAGATGAGGCGCCAGCTGCCGGGCTCTTCCACCCACCCTCCTCCGAGACGCCAGCCCCCCTCCTGCCATCACTCTCCCCTCCGCTATCTATCATCTCAATATGGTGCGGGCAGCCAGTTTGTGTTGTGCTAATTTCCTCCAATAAATCAGTAATTATTGCTGTGCCGTCCCTGCTGTCTCCCCCACATTTCTCCCCCCCATTACCCTTCCTTTTTTTTTTTGGGCTTGCTCTCTACCTCACCCCTTTCTCTGTCTTCCTCTCTCCTTCTCCTGCAGCTGTTTTTCCATTTGTCCAGAGAGCGAGTGTTCTCAGAGGAACGCACGCGCTTCTACGGCGCTGAGATAGTCTCAGCACTCAACTACCTGCATTCAGCCAAGATTGTGTACCGGGACCTCAAGGTAAACAGAACCCAGAAGTAAAAGGGGAGTCTGGTCACATATTTGAGGGAAAAGAATTGCTGCTCCCCCCCCTCACCTTTTTTTTTTATCAGCTCCACAGTTGTGTGTGTTTCCTTTTTTTTTTTTCTTCGTTGATTCAAGTGGCTCAGAATTGGTTGTAATTAAAAAGTGGGACAGAGACCTACACAAAGCAAAAAAAAAAAAGATTGGGGGGTGCTGATGCCACAGAGGTAGAGAGGTAGATGGCTCCGTCTGAGCGCCTGCCTGGCAGCCTTGGCCTCAGACCTGCTGACAGCAGCCAAGAAAACAGGAGGGGAAAAAAAAAGCAGGCGCAGAGAGAGAAAAACACTTCAGCCATTAAAATTAAAAGGTTGAGTGGCTCCACAACACGCCTGAAGTTTATTTCCCTCATTTGTTCAGAGTTCAGTGTGTCTTGGTGTGCCTACTCATCTCTCTGTTTATGTGTCTACCTCTGCTCACTGTTACACTTTTGGCTTTTTGATCTGTTATCAAAGCGCCCAGCACTGCAGGAACGCTGATAGTTCTCACTGATGGATGATGACAATAAGTTCTGTCTTTTTGTTTTGGGTCCAGCTGGAAAACCTGATGCTGGATAAAGACGGTCATATAAAAATCACAGATTTTGGACTCTGCAAGGAGGGCATCACTGACGCTGCTACCATGAAGACCTTCTGTGGAACACCAGAGTACCTCGCACCAGAGGTAACGCTTCATACAAACTACTACAATCAGATTCAGCTTCCTTATTCCTCTCACTGTTTTTTTATTCTCTACCTGTCTTCTTATCTGCTCTTCAAATCTAACGAACAGTCTATTAAACGTGTATGTTTATCTTCGTTAGCTAGGAAATTACGGTATATGCATAAATATTTGGCTATTTTAAAGATTCACATGGATCATTAGTCTGTGTAGGATTATAGTACTGCAGTGATTCGAGGCCTATTTTTGTTTTAGCAGAGGTGTACCATATGGGTCTGCTAGCAACAGGCCAGAAGGTAACCCTGAATGAAACTACAATAGAATCACTGTACCACCACTATATAAAAATATTGAAGCATAAATATAAGGGATCTCACTGTGCATGTAATTACTTTCAGACTGAATGAAGGAACAAAAGACATGTTATATATAGCTTGAATAAACCTTTAACCTAAATTTAACTTGACTAAAGGAAAAATATCAAATTAACACCTAAATTGCCACTAAGTGTATTAATTTCCAAGCTTGTCCTGTTGGTCTTTATGGAGTAAAATGTGTATCTGCTGTGGTAGCTAGCCTGTTATCTTCAGCTTAGCAAACATGCAGCTTACCAGACCTGGACAACATGTCACATCGACTTTATCATTACTTTTTCCAACATAAGCCTTTAGATGTGATATTTTGTTACGTATATAACAAGTTCCATGCATGCAAATTCTCTATGCTGGCCTTTGGACTTAATATCACTGCCTTGCTTATGTCAATACTTGATCTATATCTTTATCGGTCATAATGCTAAAACCTAAAAAGACTGGTGGGGGAAATGGGGAAAGAAATCATTATTATAATTAATAACCATCATTATGGAATGCTTCTTTGGTTTATACACCATGACTGTTTGCTTTTTTCACGATCCAAAAGTATTTCCAGACAGACTAATATGTAATGAGCAGACCTTTTAGACCATAACATGATTTAAAAAGGTTATCTTTAAAACACAATGCAAAGCAGCTGGTAGCATGGCAGCTGTAGTTTTAAAGCAGCTGAATCCAGACACAAGCCAAATGGTAGAACTTAATAACATTTTCTCAGCCAGCTCGCTGGCAGTGCGCAGCAACACGTAGGGGATTTAGGATCTTGGTATTGCTAACTAGGCCATGCATGGGGTCAGATCAGACTATTAAATGAAATGTTTGGACAAAGCAAACTGCAGATTAAGGATGAAACGCTGAAAGGTGTAACACATCAGGTGAACATCAGCGGTGATGAATTCCTTCATCGCTTTGACATTAAAGCTTTCTCGCTCTGTTTATCTCTAATCAACTGATGAGCGATACGTTCATCAGGGGTCTGACTGTTATGTTCGGCAAAGCTAGCAGATTGACTGAGGCCTTGTTCTACATAAAAGCATCTGCAGCATCCACAGGCAGCCTATCCATTAGGCCGCACGGGGGCCTCTGTGAACTGTGGGGACTCCGGTCGCCCGCAGCACAGCGCCTGTTTATCTAACAGCAGCCCCATCTGATTAGCTTAACCACCGGGATTATAACCCGTCTTTGATAAACGGCCACACACCAGGGAAGGTCACTGCACGCCTTCTAACTTATGGTTGCTCCCGCTCAAACACATATTGTGTTTTTTATTTGTTAGCATGTTTGAATTGTTGCCTTCATGCATGTGTATGTTTTATTTCTCTGATTTCACAGGCAAGTAGTTTCCATAATATCAGGGTGAGGAGTAAATATGCAGCTCAGGAGTGTGAATGAGGGTGTTGGCGGTCGAACTAAGCACGCATGCTCTCAACAGCCACGTTCTTGCACTCCCTGTTTTTCTTTTTCGCCGCCGTACGCTGTCCAGTGACGGACGCTGCTTCAGTGGGAGGCCAGAGGATCAACTGGCAAGATGGATGCAGGACTGTAGGTGGTGGAGACAGAGCGATGGAGATGTGCACGTAAAGACAAGAGAGGCAGAGTGTAGATCCCACTCAAAAAAAAAAAAAAGTACGGTGGACAATTTGGCGCAGTGTTTTGTGCCTTTTTTTTTTCCTGTAGTCCCTTCCTTTGCGTGCCAAAAGCTGATTGGAGGCTGTTGGTTATTTTTCACAGGATGTGCGTCTCCTTGTGCATTTATGTGTGTGTGTTAGTGCTGCGGAAAGTGCAGGCTAAAGCGAGGCAGATGGCGGCAGATGGGCGAGGTTGGAGGAAGGTGGTCGGGAAAAAAAAAAAAGGAAGAAAAAAAAAAACCCTGGAAATCTACACCAGTGCCACTCGCCCGCCCGCCCGCACACTCCGCTCGCCCGCGTGTAAAAATAACACAGCTCGCTTGGAGCCAAGTTACAGAGATGCAAAGTAGCCGGGATTAAAAAGAGAAAGGTGGATTGGATTGGGGGGGGGGTCGTAGATGGAGGGAGACAAGAAGAAATTTTCAGGGTTACAGGAGGGAAATTCTGATGGTTCCTGTGTTTGCTGTCCTAGGAAGGGGGCAGAAAATGATCTTACAGCAATGCAAAGTGAATCACTGCAGCTGAAGATGCCGAGCAGCAGACTGAGGTGTTGTTTCTATAACAGCCACAATAGAACAAACGTTTACGTGAGAATACTGAACAGAAAAAAACAAAGAAGTAGCAAAAAAAACACAGAGTGTTTTCTCTGCTTCTTCCTCCATATTTTCTGTATTTGACACTTTTCTTTGTGGCAGTTTTTTAAAGTATTGAAGGGGGTGGAATTGGTCTTTTTCCATTCATTTATTTATTTTTTTATGTGTGTTGTATATGTCGGACAGTGACCTTTTCACTATAAATGTTTAACAAACATTGCGGCGCAGTCAGCTGTTAGGGGAACATTTGGAAATGTTAGCAGATTGTCAGGGTAAACCCGTTTCCAAATAATGACACTGTGCAGATAGAAGGTCCACGTCTGACATCAGCAATATGGGATTGTATGGCCACAGTATAGGAAGTGTGTATGTGGGACTGTGTTCCCCTGCTGGCTATCTGGGCTGTAACAGCCACAGGCGTTGTGAGCCTGTCCCGTCCTGTGTAGCCCCTGCGCTTTCTGCCAAAGCCCCCGTCCTGCGAACAGCAGCTAGCTGCCACATGGCTGCCCCAGCGGGGACCGGGACGGGTCGAGACCTTTTTCCCTCTCTGCTGCTTTTAATCTCAGCTCCGCTCCTCTCTCCTCCTCTCCTGCTGATGGTTTAAATTGTCCCTAACTCATATCGTCCCATTTATTACTCAGTTCTGTTGCTACATTATACACACACAAACCCGATGCGATGCCTCGGCGCCTGGGGCTGTAGGGCAGCATTCTGGCTCTGTGTGGATTAATCTGCTCCCTGCCTGCAACCGAGCTGCCACCACCTTCCTCAGACATGGGTCAAACTAAAACACACAGCCTTCTCTGCACATCCACACGCTAACAGTGCATTAAAAATCAACATTTTATCTGAAGTTATTACCACAAACTACTGCATTTTTAATGGATTTTACGTCATAGATGAATGCAAAATAGTCCATAAAGTTTAATCGGTACAAAAGATGTATATCTTTCTCCTTTTGTGCTTGTGTTCCCTATATCTGTTACCTCTAAATGACACCAGTTGGCTACAAAAGTCTTGTGGGAGAATGTGTTAACAGATGTAGTTGTGCATTTTAAAAAGTTCTGTTCATGGTTTGCTACAAATCATGTAGAGGAGACTGTAAAAGAAAATGCTCGCCTTTTAGGACTATATGAAAAATGACAAATGGCCAAAAAAACAACACTTCACTCCCCGTTCCTACTGTGAAACATGGTGATTGCAGCATCATGCTTTGGAATGCTTTTGCACAGCAGGAAGAGAGGAGCTGACAGGAGTCTCAAAGAAGAGAATGGGCCGAAATGGACGTAACAAAAAAAACTAAAGTGAATGAAAAACAGGCATTTTCTTCATATCCAACCCAACAGATTTATTTGTCAGCACGTCTGAACTTTATGTTGCATCTTTGTATAAAGAAGAAAAAGTTCAGACAGCTCACTAGATTAGCAGCAAAAACAGCCCTCTAAGCTGCTTTGAATTTCACAAACTGCAGCCCTTACTGTGTGAGCGCTGAAACAACACCAAACATCTCCCAGTTTGCCTCCCTCTCCAAACTTTATGAATTTGATGAGGATGGATAAATATTCCATCTGCCGTGTACGAGTGTGTGTCTGACAGTCTCCCAGCAGTCTAAGCCGGTGTTATCCCTCCAGCCGTACCAGTCAGAAGTATATATCTGGAGCTGGCGCCGTGCTTCATTCCCCCAGCTCTTCTCTGCAGCTGCCAACTGGGTGACCAGCTTGATTCCCTCGCAAACACATTTACACATAACAAATGGCTCTCGTAACTCTTATTTACTTTAACATACAGTGCTTTGAGGAGGACTCAAGATGACATGAACTTTTTTACATATTTTTAACCTGCCACCACCTATTTTATATAAAGAAGTCTTTAACCCTTATCAGGGAGTAAAAGTAAAGGTCATTGTTAAGAGAAATCCTGTAAAATAGGGGACAAAGCAAACGTCAATTTTTTTTAAATTTTTTTTTTTAGCTTACATACAGAAAGCTGTATGTGTGTTTGAAAATGCTGTAACAATCCCAAGAGTAAAACGTGGTGGCAGCATCATGGTGTGAGGAAGGTGATGCATTTCTTCATCAGAGTTGATGAAGCTAAACATGAGAGAATACAGCATGGGGAGTTGAGATTAGATAAGACTTAATTGATCTAGCACTTAGCTAGATCAATAAAGTTAGCTTGGCAAAAGTGCCAACAAGTGCTTTAATCAAAGCAACTTGGCTACTTTGAAGAACCAAGAATATAAGAAATTGTTTCAGTTGTTTCAAACTTTTTTGTTAGGTATTTAATGCCACATGTGTTAATTCATAGTTTTGATGCTTTCAGTGTGAATCTACAATTTTCATAGTCATGAAAATAAAGAAAACTCTTTGAATGAGAAGGTGTGTCCACAATTTTAGTCTGTGCTATATATATGTTTATATATTTATAAACTCTTCCTCACCCATCGCGGGTGGTCTTCCCCCCTTTTTCCGTCGAGCTTGGGTCCTCTACCAGAGGCCTGGGAGCTTGAGGTTTCTGCTCAGTATCTTTGCTGTTCCTAGAACTGCACTCTTCTGGACTGAGATGTCTGATGTATTTCCAGGGATCTGCTGTAACCACTCCTCCAGTTTGGGGGTCACTGCCCCGAGGGCCCCAATGACCACGGGTACCACTGATGTCTTGACCTTCCAGGTTTTCTCCAGCTCTTCTCTGAGGCCCTGGTTTTTCTCTAGTTTTTCATGTTTTTTTCATGATGTTGCAGTAACTTGGTATTGCTATGGCAACCACAACAGCTTTCCTCTGCTTTTTGTCCACCAACACAATTTCCAGTTGGTTTGCCATTACCATTCGGTTCGTCTGTATATGGAAGTCCCACAGGATGTTGGCTTGATCATTCTCTACCATCTTTGGAGGAGTTTCCCACTTTGACCTTGGGGTTTTCAGCCCATACTCTGCAGAGAAGTTTCTGTACACTATTCCAGCCACTTGGTTATGGCACTTCATGTAAACTTTCCCTGCCAGCATTTTGCACCCTGCAGTCATGTGCTAGATTGTCTCAGGGGCCTCTTTGCACAGTCTGCACCTGGGGTCTTGTCTGGTGTGGTAGATTTGGGCCTCTATTGCTCTGGTGATTAGGGCCTGCTCCTGTTCAGCCATGATGAGTGCCTCTGTGCCGTCCTTCAGTCCGCCTTTGTGTAGCCATTGGTAGGATTTCCTGATATCTGCCACTCCATTTATATTATGGTGGTACATCCCTTGTAGAGGCTTATCCTCCAATGACAGAGTCTCTGGCACCTCATCTTCTGTTCACCATTGTCTGAGACATTCAGTGAGGATGTAGTGTGTTGTAGCCTTGTCCTTGATGTACTTAGGGATCTTGGATGTTTCATCCTGGATAGTGTCTCCTACACCATTAGTCCTCTGCCTCCTTACTTATGGCTGGCATACAGTCTCAGGGTACTGGATTTGGGATGGTACCCTCCATGACTGGTTAGGAGCTTTCGTGTCTTAACATCTGTGGCCTGTACCTCCTCCTTTGGCCAGCTTATTATTTCTGCAGGGTATCTGATTACTGGTAGAGTGTAGCTATTTATTGCCCGAGACTTATTCTTGCCATTGAACTGGCTCCTTATGACCTGCCTTAATCGTTGGAGGTATTTGGCCGTAGTCGCTTTCCTTGTTACCTCTTCGAGGTTGCCATTTGCTTGTGGGATTCTATGGTACTTGTAGCTAACTTCATTGTCTGCTATTGTTCCTTCTGGAATTGAGACCCCCTCTTTGTGGAGTACCTTCGCCCTTCGGTTACCCTTAATTGCTAACCGAGGGCGAACAATCCTGATTCAGAAGGACCCCTCAAATGGTATACTGTAGTCCCATCCAACTATCGACCCATAACCTGCCTCTCCACAACGTGGAGCTCATGTCTGGGATCATAGCGGCTAAGATAAGCGGGCACATGGATCAATACCTGAGCACAGCTCAGAAGGGAATTGGCAAAAATGCCAGAGGTGCCAAACACCAACTCCTGGTAGATAGAACAGTCAATGAAGACTGCAGAACCCGAAACACTAACCTAAGTACTGCCTGGATTGATTACAAGAAAGCCTACGACTCAATGCCACACATTTAGATTATTGAATGATTGGAGAACAGCTGAAGTCTTTATTATTGCACAGGTTAATGCACAGGTATTAAAAAGGTATATATAAATAGGTATTTATTTATATAGTTATTGCACAGGGTATTAAATAGTGCTTGCATATTAGTTATTGCACAAGTTATTGCAGTTGTAGTGCCGCTGTAGAAGTCTTTCACTAAAGGAGCAGCACAGCTATATTATAGATGCTGATACAGATCCTTAGTTACTCCTCTTCCTGTTGGTAATAATAATAATCCTCTTCACTCTCTCTATCACGTCCTTAAATAGCTATAACGTGGTTATAATATGACCAACAGTTACTGCAGTCATTGACGTCGTGCTCCATGAAGAATCTGTCGGTTAAAGTCAAGCTTCCTGTTGCGCTGATCTGACACTGACAACAACTGCTTTTGTGGGTTTTTGTTTGTGCTTTTGTATGTTTTTCTTTTTTTTTTTTTGCAAGATGAGAGAAACCAGCCTTTTTCGCTCCCTACAGCTGGGACACAACACTTTGTCAGAGTATAGTACATTTGAGAGGCTTCTTTTAGGAGCACATAACATGTCAGGATAACACTGATTTTGTTGCTGAGACTTAAAGGCAGCTGTTACATTATAGTTTTGTTCATTAAATGTTTAGATTTGATTTTGTCTAGATGTCATCTGTTATGAATTATATTTTCAAAAGATATAGATTTGCTGTTTTTGCCAATTTTATAAATTTAAAAGGTCCAGAGGAAGGCTATAACCCCAAAACATACAATAAAAGCCTCAGAAAACTAAAGTTTAGATATTTATATCAATGTAGTTTTTCTCCATAACATATCAAAATAAATACAAAGAGACAGACAACAAATATAAAGGTACATCAATACATGTGTAGAAAATGGTTTGTTTAGCAATTAAGATAAATTATAATGAAGACATATGTTTGTATCTTATTGCTGATATGAGAATGAGTGTTTATTTTTATGAAGTTTAAGGATGCAGACATATTGAGGAGGGCGATGGTTCTAAAAAGACTTTTGTTTCAGATAATTTCATTTAGATCTGAAAAAAACGACACTTCTGAAATTGATGATCCAGGTTTATTCCAGCTGCCTTACATTTATGGTGTCTTTTTTTTTTTATGAAGCCAAAGTCTGTGATTCATAAGGACGAGTCTCCACTCCTTGATGGGTGCATATTTCTATACTCCTCTCCGTCTCCTGCTCCCTGCTGGCGGCAGCTCAGTTTTCGCTGCTGCATTCTGAACCTCCTCCTGTTTTGACATCTCCGGTGTAATCGTCTGCTGTAATTGAGAATTGTTGCATTCTGAACAGGTTTCATGCGAGCGTGTTTTGCGAATGTTTGTGTCCTTGTGTCCGACTGGTCCATTAACAGTGAGTGAGATGTTATTATTATTGGCGTGATGAACAACATATGCCGCTCTGGCTTCACTCCAGCTCCGTCTGTCCCTCTGTCTGTCTGTCTGTCACACACACACACATACACACACACTCATCACGGTAATAAGCTTATTATGGTAATGAGGGAGTCAACAGCACCTGAGTTACCTCTGTTCTCAATGAAAGAGAAGAGACGAGGGGAAGGAAGGTGTGATTAGAGGACGGGGACGATAGGATGAGACAGGACGCACAGTCGGGAAAGAGGAGCAGATCAAAGCCTTTGATATAGACATTTCTTACTCTTCAGCACATCTTCTCTCAGTCCACACAGCAGATCTTACAGTTCAGCACCTGCGCTGGCTAGCTTAGAGGTCCGAGCAACCTTGATCCAGGCGATTCCAGTTTCTCTGTCCAGGAAGATTCCCGTCTGTCCCTGCCAGGTGGGCTCGGTTTTCCAGGGAGAATTGGCAGCAGAATCCATGCAGGGCAGGAAGCGGATTTCCTTACTGTAACACATACATCTGAGGAGATGTAGAAACCTTATCATGTTTACACCTCATTTAAACACTAAAACAACTTCTCTATGATTTCTCCCTGAAGCACCACCAAATTCTCCCCGTCCTGTTTTGCCTTTTCTTCTTCTACATAACTGAACACTGCAGTCGGTTCATCCAAAAACTAAAGGCAGATGTCTAATAAAACTAATGATCCCCTTTGGAACTGTGCGTTCCTGTCCTCAGGTCCTGGAGGACAATGACTATGGCCGTGCTGTTGACTGGTGGGGGCTGGGCGTGGTCACGTACGAGATGATGTGCGGCCGGCTGCCGTTCTACAACCAGGACCACGAGAAGCTGTTTGAGCTCATCCTCATGGAGGACATCAAGTTCCCACGCACGCTGTCGGCCGACGCCAAGTCGCTGCTGTCCGGCCTTCTCATCAAAGACCCAAACAAAAGGTCCCTGTCCCTGGATGGCACTGTTACTAAAGTCAATCATATTTGCTAAAAAAGAATGGATGAATATGGAACGTAAAAACAAAAATCTGTTATTTAAGTGATAGTAGATACCAGAAAGCGTTAGAATCTGGGCTCAAGGTTGTTTCCGTTTTTTTTTTTTTTTGTTCAGTAAAAAATGCTGTGCTCATCCCAGTTTTGTTCTTACACTTGTCTCTACACTGCAACCAGGCTGGGGGGAGGACCAGACGACGCAAAAGAAATAATGAGGCACAGTTTCTTCTCCGGCGTCGACTGGCAGGATGTTTACGACAAAAAGGTACGCCATGGCACAACTGTTTGGTTTCTCATGGCAGTTGTGGCTTTTTACGAAGCAGAGCAACAGAGCAGAAGCATCCACTTGCATTCTGTAAGAGATTGATTGAACTTCCTGTGGTAAGTTCTGCATGGAGCTTGTTCAGGTTTAACTTTTGATTGTGTTGAAGTTTTCCTGTCGCAGATCTATAGACAGAGCTGAAATGCAGCTGTTAAAAACACAGAACATCACAGAGAGGTGTGACTCTCTCCCCTAAGAGTCTCCCCCCGCCTTTAATCACGCAGCACCACTAAGTGAGACTTATGTACCGTGAGGCAACACCTGTTGCATCTCAGGTGTAGAGCTTCCTGCTTCAATCTGTTCTACAGCTTCCTGTTTTGTTTGTGTTACAGCAATTGAAGAGGCACATCAAACAGTTTCAGTCAGTTGATAACAAAAAAAAAAAGAAAAAAAAAACTGAATGTAGTTGAAAGCATCAAAATGATGTCCTAAGCTTTTTGTTTATGGACACATAAATCTAAATCTGAGACAAACATTTTCCAGGCCTGTGTACTTAATGACATGTATATAACAAATTCGATTTGGTAACAAAGATTCCCCCCATAAAACACACTACATTCAATAGAAAAAAAAGTTGTTTTTTTCCTGAGTTGCACATTAGTGCAATATAAACTCCAGGGTTCATATCTGGGCTACTAGGTCGATAATAAGCTTAAAGCTACAGTGTGTAATAATTACAGGGATATACAGCCAGAAATGTAATATATTATACATAAC
>NW_015151372.1:162894-177114 GCF_000732505.1 Cyprinodon variegatus | reverse complement strand
AACAATCTAGTAAAAAAAGCCAATTGAATGAGTTACTGATATGACTTCAGCTGTCATATATATATATATCATATATATATATATATATATATATATATATATATATATATATATATATATATATTTGTGAGAGGGTGCGTGCATGTGTGTGTATGCGAGTGTGTGTGCGTGGACGCACTGTATATATTGTTTTTACAACCAAACAACAATTCCTCTTTTAAATGTAAATTGTCTTGTTCCATTTGCAAAGTATCTCACTTACCTCCTCAATTCAAGAAAAAAGTACATTTTTTGCAGCTCTATGAGACTCCTGTATTTTCAAACTTGATTAATAAAGAACTATCTGAGATCTTCCACTGTATGACAATGTAGCGGCCTGGCAGTGATTGGCATTTAAAGCAGAGCAGTCTATTAGATTTCTCACAGCAATGCAATCAATGACTCTGCAATCAGAAAAGGACTGAGCTTATTGAGGAAAAACAGTATCTTCACATAAATCATGTTTGCCTGAAGAAAGGTTGTTTTGAAGTGGAGCTTTTGGATGTAGTTTTAAGAGCCAATTATTCAACTTCCTGTTTCATTTCAGGTACTTTTTATTTCCGTTATTTATATTTAAGAACATGTTTGATATTTGATTTAATTCTATATCATTTGTTTTGATTCTTTTATTCATCAACCCTTTATGCTTTTCTTTCATTGCAGATCATTTTTGCACATTTCTGTTACAGTTGGAACAATAACTATAAATCACACTTTAGGTGTAAAAACACTGCATGCTACTTTATTTTATTACTTTGAGCAACACCAGATAAAGCATACAAATAGACGAGTGTAGAAAGTACTGTCATAGCTGTTTATTGTAGGTGTGTGTGTGAGTGATCGTATCATTGGAGTGTTGATTACAGCATTAGATGTTATTGGCAGAAATCAAAACCCCAGAACCTCAGAACCCCAACAATATATTTTGCTTTGGCTTGTAGGAGTAAACTCAGTGTCTGAATGTTAGAACAGCTGGAACGAAGGAGCTAATACACCAGAGTGTCTAGTTCTTGGAGCAAGAAAGGGCTTTTTGAAAGTTTGTTCGACTCTTATCTCACTGTAACCTTCCAAAAAACATGATTTTATCATAAAAAAAATGTTTGGTCAGTTTCAGGAAATACTCAAAGTACTTTAAGAACTTTAGACCAGCTTTATTTGGAGTGGAGAAATCTGGCTTCAACGCAGGACATCTGCGGCCGATTTCTCAGATCTCTTGATGATTTTCTTTTTCCCATAATAAATAAGCCCTGTTTTTCTTTTTTGTTTGTTTAAAGACATGAGAGGATTTGAATTATCTCCATGTAGATCATTTACTCTCTAATGGAGAACCAGCTGTGGTGGTTGTTGCTGTGCTGCGCTGATCTGATGTCTCCTCTGTCTCTCAGCTCGTCCCTCCCTTCAAGCCTCAGGTGACGTCCGAGACGGACACCAGGTACTTTGATGAGGAGTTCACTGCTCAAACCATCACAATCACCCCACCCGAGAAATGTGAGTCCCCTACTCTGTGTTATGATCTTCTCTGATTACCGCTAACATCCTCAGTGTTCAGAGGGGGAAAAAAGGGGCTAGTTTGTTTTCTATTTGAACTAATTGCAAGGGGAAAGAGAAGGGGCTTTGTGTGTTTCCTCAAGTGCCTCTTTATTAGTAAGGCCAGAAGCGCTTCTCCACATGCTTTTATGATAACGCTGCTGTTTTCAGTGTGTTCAGCACTGAATCATGCATGAGTGGAGCTGACGGGTTTCTCCGCTCTAAGGTGAGGCTCCACCTGATCTGCAGCTCACACGGCACTGCGGGAGCCTGCCACATCCGACGCCTGCTTGTTAATTGAATTCTTCTCAGTTTGTTTCCTCACCGCTGAACCAAAACACAATGTTATTGCAGTGAATCGTAAAACTATTCACACCCTTTTAACTTTTTTTTTGTCACATTACAAACACTAACTTTAAAGAATTTGGGTCATATTTGATAAGTGGATACCTGTGAGGTAAAATAACAAAAAATTTTAGCCTAAGCTCTAGGGCAGGGGTCGGCAACATGCGGCTCCAGAGCCGCATGCGGCTCTTTAGCGCCCCCATTGCGGGTTCTTGGAGCTTTTTCAAAAATTTATGAAACTTTAAATTTATTTATTTTTTGTTAATATGGTGTGCAGAAGGTCAAACAATGCTGTAAACATTTGTATAATAAATAAATATCAAAAATATAAGTAGACATTTATTTCAGCAAAAATGTGCGTCATAGCCATAGAGATCAGTGGTCAAAGCCTGCAACACATGTCTCAGCGCGGCGTGGTGCCAGGCAAAGAAAGCGGCGGGTGTTTCTCACGCCATTGATCCCAAAGAGGAAAAAAAGTAAGATACCTGATGAGAACAGGGGATTCAACGAATAATAGACCAATTAATTTGCTTTCATTATCAATGCGGAAGGATTGCCTGCATTTTTGCTTTGGCACGAGAATTTGTCAAATAATAAAAATAGTAATTTGGAAATGCATTTCCAGGGAAGGCTAAATATACAGCCGATCACAAAGTTGTGAGTTAGAGAAAGAATATGATTGTAGAACGTCTGGATAAATTAGAGGAGAGCAAAGATATATTAAGGAAATGGATTGCATCTCCAAACTCCACTACTGCTGCTAGTTTTGTTTGAAGCATTAAAAAAACGTCCACAGATCAAACAGGTAGCGCTCAGACGCAGGTAGGTGAACTTTTTTAAATTTCTTCCCCCTAAATCCTCAAAGTAAAAATATCACCAAGGAACGCTGGTGATGAAGGATGTGGGATTTCAGGGTTAGAGAGCTCTGCTCTGATGGATGTCAGTTCCTGCTTGGTTCCTTATGACTCAATCAGCTCCTCCAAACTAAAACATGTCCACCATAAACATATTCCTTTATCATGATTCTATAATTTCATCAATGCAACAAAACTTAAACTGTGCAGTGAAGCAGCGCGCAGTGAAGCAGCACACGGTGAACTCTGCGCAATCCACTGCTCCTCCATCACCTCTTGCTACTATGTGACATTTGCTCCAGGATTAACATTTAATCATGAATGCTTATTATGTATTTAAGCCCACGTAGTCCTTTTTTTATAGTGGTCTAATACACTTATAGTCTGTGTTGCCATACGAGCCTTATATAAGACTTTTACATTTTTGTGGCTCTTGACAGATTTGTTTTTTTGGTCCAATATGGCCCTTTGAGCAGTTTGGGTTGCTGACCCCTGCTCTAGGTGCCAGTTTTTCAGTCTTGCTACAGATTTCTTTTGACTAGGCCATTCTAAAACATTTTGTTTTGTAGTTGTGGTTGTGTTTAGTGTCATTCTCCTGCTGGAGAGGATCCTCCGCCACAGATCAAATCCTCTGCAGCTTGTCTTCCATTATTCAGCTCTTATTTTTTATTCTTTGTCCATGCAGAAAAAAAAAAACATCCCCACAGCATGATCCTGCCGCCATCATGTTTCACTGGAAATCTCAATAATTTACAATGACGTTGGTGGCTGTAATGTGACAAAATGTAGATATATTTGAAGGTTAAGAATACTTTAGCAAGGTGCTGTGTATGCTCTGATGATATGACGTAATTCGACTTTATTATGAGCTTTTTTTTATGTAAATTTCTGTCTATAAACGTATGAAAGAAGTATTCTGACATTCTTTACCTGTGAATCTTTGCATAATTAAGTCGATGAGGATGGGATGGACTGTCTGGATAACGAGAGGCGACCGCACTTCCCGCAGTTCTCGTACTCGGCCAGCGGGCGAGAATGAACTGTCCATCACGGCGACATTGTCTCTGAGGCCGCCAGCGTAGGACACGAAGACCCCGCAGGTTTGGACCGACCCAGACTTGAAGGATCCTCACCCCACCACCCGTCCTTTCTCCTCCATTCCTTCTCTTCAATCTGCTTCTTTCTTTCTTTATTGTTTATTTTCTTTTTTCATGAGACTAAAACCTTGAGGCAAAATTAGAGTTGAATCCCACACTCCAAACTGTGACAGAATCAGTTGGTTTTAAACGACCCTTTAACGACTGGAGCTTCATCTGCGTCCTGCTGTGCTTTGACAACGGGTCGGCCCTCGGACAAGCCGTAAAAAAAAAAAAAAATGAAATGGAAAATGCAAACACTTATTTAGATGCTAGCCGACGCGTTTTCAGGTAGTGTTCGTCTCCGTGCGACAGAGATACAGCATTTTACGTCGTCGAAACCCAAACTGCCATAGCGGGTTGTATCTCAGGCTTTTGCAAACACAGACTCAGATGTGCGTTTTGTGTCGTCAGCTCAGCGATCCCGGGATGGACTGAGCAGCCTTCATCGGTGGACGCTCTTCATGTTGTCAAGCAGGATTTGACTCAGGTGCTGCTCAGTGCACGTCATGTCGTTGCTGCTATTTCAACCTCGTCTACAGGTACTACTCCTCCTACCACCTTCTACTGCTACTACTGAACTCCGGTGCTACAGCTACTCGCCGAGCGTTACCAAAGCGCCAGCAAGACACCCGTACTACCATCTATGCTCGTACAGCTGCTACTTTACTGTGCTGCTCTTAAATGTCATCTCTGAGGTTTCCACAGATGATGGCATGCGCTCCGTCGGTGCGCGCCTTTGTGTCGAAGGTCCAGTCATCATGTGTTTGCCTCAAAGCTCAGCAGGTCAAGCAGATGAAGCTCCGGCAGATAAATAATTAGCTTTACTACACCGCCCAGACTGATTGGAAGAAATCAGCCGGTGGGAATGTTTCCTAAACCCCACTTTTCCTTCCTGCTTTTATTTCAATCTACCTTAAACCAACAAAAGGGAAAAAAAAACAAAAACAAAAAAAACAACTTAACTGAAACGGTACTTTGTTTAAAGGAGAAAAAGCTTTACTGTGACATGCGGTGATCATGGCTTTGAGATTCGCACGGCTGTACCTCTTGGTGTCAGGGCCCAGAATGTCAGATAGGAAAAGGGACTGTTACGACAGGAGAGGAGTCAAACAAAAAAAAAAAAAATGCAATATTAATAATTTATAATGTGATCACTTACGATGTAGTGAGGTAACAGCTTATCTACTGTTTGCTGCAAGTTTCTAAAGAAGGATTTTAAAACAACGCAGTCTGTGAGGAAGTAAACACAGTTTACAAGAATCACAGCAGTTGCTATAATATATATATATATAAATATATATATATGTTCTATTTATTGCTCTACACATTGGTTTTATATTTAACCTTTTCTATTGTTATTACATTATTAAAAAAGTATGTTATTTCTTAAGATTGAGAAAAATGTTGCACCTCAAGAAACTAAAAATGGCTGAAGAATGTAGGAGGGAAAGCAGATAGCCTTCCTGCTCCATTTTTATTTTTATTGCGTGTTGTTCTGTGACCAAAATGTGACGGCCTGAGGCGACGGCACGCTGAAGACTGTTTATTGGTTAAATGTAAACAAAACCTGAATGGTCCTGATATTTTTTGGGGTTCTGGGTGAGGTAGAGTTAAAAAAGGAAAGTGAAGAGGAAGTGGAAGTGGAATAAGCAGGAGAACAAGGATGGAGAGTGGAGAGCAACTCGTAAGTGTGTGGATGATTGCTTTGTGTTTTAATCTAAAGGGCTGAGATGCACCTGCAAGTCGGGTGGTCGAGTTAATCAGACCATTTTTGGAGTGACCAGACAAGTGGTAAACACAAAGAATACAGTTTCTTTTCCAAGTAGTGAATGCATCATACGTAAGCACCTCATATGGAAGTTATTACTGAATGAAAAAGTTAAATTTAGTTGTTTGTAAGGATTAGTGAGACATTTGAAAGGAAATCAGACAAAGTTTAAAGCTGTTCTACATTAAGAAATGACTACACCTCAGTCCTGTTACCACAACAGTGACAGGATTCATCAGTTGTCATTGATTAAGTTCCTTAAAAAGAGGGAACAACTAACATTGGGGAGGATTTGTTATAGAGACAAAAAACTAATTGATTAGGACCTCAGCCATAAATATCAAGAGTCCCACATTGGTTTGCCCCTGCTTTAGGCCTTAAAAAGGGGTTAAGACATCAAGAATAGGTTTATTCATAACTTTTTTCAAATTGTTGGACTTTAAGAGAACAGCTTCAGACATTCAATGTTCTGTTTATTGCCGAGAAGGGATTTATGAGGTATTACAGCGTAACAACAATAAACTCAACGGCCCAGCTAGTCCCTAATAAACCTAAGGATTTAGCATATCTGTTAGGAGGATTCTTCATGACTATCTTTTTTTGTTGATGTTTATAAATGGATATTGAACAGGATTTGGCTTCAAAGAGCTACATAATTTAATTCGTAGTTGACTGAATCATGAGGATAAATTTGAAGTGCAAAAACCTTTTGATTTTATTCATCACAAATCATAAGAGTCTTGATACTTCTAAAAGGGTCTGCAGGAGCTGATGTTTTACAAGTGCTAACCGCTAATATAAGAAGTGTCTGTCTGCTCTTAAGTTTGGTAGTACTTTTTGCTCCCTTTGTCCCCAAATACTGTAATTTAAAACCAATTCCCAGTCAATTCAGTTTATTTATATAGTACCTATTAAAACACGTCATCTAAAGGCACTTTACAGAGACAATTCAACCAGATCATACAGTCAGATTGCTTCAAAGTTTTCTATCTAAGGAAAACAGGTTGATTGCATCGACTCATTGACTTGAAGGCAATCCCTCATACCAAGCATGCTTGTAGCGACAGTAGAGAGGAAAAACTCATTTTAACAGGAAGAAACCTCCAGCAGAACCAGGTTCAGTGTGAGTGGCCATCTGCTGAGAAAAACAGAGAGAGCATAATCTTTGCGATTACACTAACAAATACTGCAGAGTGGGAGAATAGAGATAGAAAAAAAGAGTCCAGCAGTCTAAGCCTATAGCAGCATCACTATAGAGCTGGCACTGGGATAACACAAGCCATTCTAACTATAACCTTTAAAAAAAAAGGAAAGTTTTAAGCCTACCCTTAAAAGTAGACAGGGTGTCTGCCTCGCGGACTAAAACTGGTAGTAATGGAGCCTCCCATTCTACTTTTAGAAATTCTAGGAACCACTAGTAAACCTGCTGATTTAGAGCAAAGTGCTCTGTTGGGAACATAAGGAACAATCAGATCTCTGATATAAGAGGGACCTTGGCCATTTAAGGCTTTATATGTGAGAAGGAGGATTTTAAATTCCATTCTGGATTTAACAGGGAGACTTTGAAGTAAAGGTGGGTTGGGGAGATATGATCTCTCTTTTTAATTTTCATCAGAACTCTGGCTGCAGCATTTTGGATCAGCTGAAGGCTTTTAACTGCAGTTTGTGGGCTTCCTGATAGTAAAGAATTACAATAGTCCAGCCTTGAAGTAACAAATGCATGGACTAGTTTCTCAGCATCACCCCTGGACAGGAGTTTTAAAAAATTTTCAATCTTCCGCAGATGAAAGAAGGAAATTCTAGAATCCTCTTCGATATGGGATTTAAATGACAGGTCCTGATAAAAAAAAACAACATCAAGATTTTTAACTTTATTATCAATTTTATCCCATCCAAATGAAGTGAGTGACTAATCAGCTTATTTGTCAAAGACTCTGGTCCAAAGACCATAACTTCTGTTTTGTCTGCATTCAGGAGCAGAAAGTTAAGAGTCATCCAGGTTTTTATGTCTTCAAGACATGCCTGTAATCTGTGTAATGGGTTAGCTTCATCTGGATTTATAGACAGATATAGCTGGGTATCATCAGCATAACAGTGAAAATTAATCCCATGCTGTCTAATAATTCTACCAACTGGGAGCATATATATGTAGTAAAGAGAATTGGTCCTAGCACTGATCCCTGTGGTACTCCACAGGTAACCTTTGAACATCAGGAAGATGGATTGGATATACTGTAGGTCTGTAACTGACCAAGTCATCTGGGTCAAGAGACAGTTACTTAAATAAAGGTTTAATTACAACAACCAAAACAGCCTTTGGTACATATCCCTTTAACAGGTAGATTAATCACATCTAAAATAGCGGAGGGAAACTTTGCCTCTGACCCTGATATAACAGATGACAACACTTATTGCTGGAAACATATATTTTGAACACTGGTATTTGTATTCTTGGTTTAAATGTCAACTGGCCCCAAACCTCAGATCTGTGTAGCTGCAGTCTTCATTCCGTGCCGTCGCCTCTCTCCGGTCTGGACTCTGTATGTCTGTAATTGTTGCATCTTTGTGTCCTTCAGACACTGTTTAAGAATTTTCCCCTTGATTTCTTCGTCTCCAAAGCCTTATGGTTTCACTTCACTCACAAGGTCAGAAAAGGCCAAACTTCACCCAAAGGAAACCCTGTTGTGTTTTAGCATCTGGCTTACGGACAAGAGTATCGGGGATGTGATCCGATGATGATCAGAGAAAACTATTCCAGTGTGTTTATTATTTGAATGTCTGAATAACTTGAATTTGTTTTCTATTTAATTTATTTGTTCACTTTTTTTTTCTGAATGGGCCTTTAGCAGTATGGAGGGGTTGTAGTAATGTTTAAAGTTTCTATTTTTATTTTTTTCTTTGTTTAAAGATATGTGTGTTAAACAACCTCCTCCCTGTTTTTCCGCTGCTCTTATGTCCACATGCTTTACTGTTGCACTACCATTAAACTACAAATAGCTAGAAAAAATAAAAACATGCTTTATGGTAGAAAGTTCAGAAAAAGGACGCTGCTGGCCTGCATGCTGTAGCTCTCATCTGCCCATCAGCCCTGAGTCAGAGTGGCGCTCAGAACTCCGATGAAAAATACTTGTGTGTGTGATCGACGGGGCCTGTCAGGCAGGGAAGTCCAAATCCCACCCAGCTGGCACCCCTGACAGGCTCAAGGAAGCGCTCTCAAGTATCTGGAAGGGTTTCAGCTTTGATTTGACTCAGGTCGGCTGAGGAGTTCTGGCTGGATGTGCACATGTTGCGCCAATAACCATTAGAAACCCGAGTTCAATAAATTCCAGCTTTGTAGCTTTGGACACAGCACTTTCGCATTCATCACTTTTGATACGATCCAGAGGAATTTGATTCAGCCCCACTTTGAAGCGAGATTTTTTTAGCTCCTTTTTTTATGTTTTTAAAGAAAACGGATGAAATCTCCAGATAAAACCTTTGGCTTAGGCATGGGTCCGATGTATAGATTAGACAGACTTGGCTGGAGTGAACAGATGTTGGTGTAGCTCATCGATCGCTGGTTTTCCTTCCAGTGAATTCTGGGTCAGACTCAATGAAAGCAGCTTTTCTCTTCTTTTTTTTTCAGTAAATGAGCCGAGATGACGAAGCTTACTTATTAATATTAAACAGTGTGGGGTTTTCCCTGACCGACAGTGAATCACACGTGGCAGACGTCTTAGAAAGTCAGTTTCTGCCTCCTCGCAGCTTTCACAGGATTCATCATCATCATCATCGTATGAAACAGCGTGTGAAATCTGGGACGCTATACTGATGGCGTTCACTCTTAAAGCTGCTACTGCTACATCTACAGAGCCGTCTCATTTGTTGACATCAGCCAGACATTCCCCAAAGCTTTCTGTCAAAAAGGAAAAAAAAAAAGTTACATCTCTTAAGAGATACAACTTCATTTCGGCAGCAGATCCCTCCTCAGTTTACCTCGTTAACATGATTCCTACACGATAACAAGCATGAGATTCATTCATTTAGAAACAGCAAACATGTATAAATATTTCAACGGCGTTTCAATTACTCACTGTAGCTGAACAGCAGAAGAGGAAAAGGCTGTGGTTCTGCTCTGAGGTGATGTTTGAATCTAAGAAAGGACACAGCAGCAGAGATCAAACAGCCTTTATGTCAGGATGAGAGAACAACGCATTACCATCAACATGGAGCTGTTTTTTTTATTTATTCTGTACATCCTTAGTATTTTTACACATAAGATGTATAAAATAGGGATGCACATTATTTTCCTTACAGACGGCTTCAATAAAGCACTATGTCAATCTGCTGCTGAGTTGATTCGTATTTACTGTTCGATCTGCAATTATGGCACAATACATCTCAAAGCTTATTGTTTTTATTCATGAGGAGCAAAAATGTTGACCCCTGCAGGATTTTTCTATTCTGTTTCTATAATAATAAAAAAAAAAAAAAAAAAAAACGAATTTCCTGGTGTTAAGTCACTCAAAAGTCCATCCTTATTCCTCTAGGATAAGTTATTAATTCCTGTACTGTTAATCTACCCGTTTAAAAAAATATTTATGAAAATATTTTTATTTTCTAACTCCATATGTCTCAATGTAATAAACATTTTCAATGAAAACCAAAATTTTAGGAGCAAAAGAATAGAGTGCAGAATGTAACATAAAGTGCCTCTTCTACTTTCCTGATTGAGAAAGAACACGCTTCATTGGTGTTGCATGTTACACATAATCGTTGTCATTGCTGGGGAGCAAACGATCCTCTAGTGAAATCCTCTGATCCTCTACTGATTATAGGCCCAAACTGTGTAAATGTGTGCAAATTAAAATTATACTTGATTCAGTTTTGTTCTTCTGTTTTTGGCAGGTTATCTTTTCCAACTGTTTAAATTAAACCTTTACTCTGTATTGTTAAAAATGCTAGAAAGTGTCCTTATAAAGTTGGTAAAAACTTATGATAGTAGTTTATATTTTTCTGCTAAAACTAAAAGAACATTATTCCAATTGAACTTTATGTTAAAGCTGGAATTTCCTTCATATTGTAGACTTATAAAGCTAAGCTTAAAGGGGAGCTTCATGTTCTGTCAATCTATATTATGGATCCAATTTATTGTGTTACTTAGTTGGCCCTGATGCTTTTTCCAATTACTGCTTCATTTAAAACCAAAAATAATGTAAATTTTCTTCTAATTCAACAGCAAATAGACATTATTTAAAATATAATGTAAAATGAAAAATAGATATGGAAAGAAGAGGCTTTGTAAATAATTAGCCAAAGGTCACATTTAGATCTTTTGTACTTTGTTTTTAGAGTAAAAACAAGACCATATCTCAGCAAATGATTAATATCCTGCAAGGGTTGGATGACCTGCTACTGCTACATTGCCTGCTCCTTGTTTTAATATGACTCTTTGATAATTTAGCTCATTACATGTTTTCCTGTGGATTAAATTCACAAAGGCTTTCTCCCGCCATATTAATCCAGACATTGAAGTCACTACAAGTTTAGCTGGACTGTGTCAGGACTCTCAGACTGGTTCATCTAAAGAAGACTGCAGCAAACAACATGGCCGCAGTCCTTTACTCTTTTATTGAAGTCATTGTATGGATCAGTAATAGAGTTTATTATTCCTAAAGCAAGAGAAAAGAGTTGAAATTTTGAAAAATAATTTTAATTTTGACAATGACATTTCAACAGAAACACAAATACAAACTTTATTTCATAGAATGAATGGTCCTATAAATCCTTTAAACAACTCATGAATAAAACAAATATGTATATCAAGAACATTTAAAACTATTTTTCTCAGAGTTTTACTAATATTTGAAGCACGATAGGCTTCTGTAACCATGAAACATCATTCAGAGTGAAAGTGACATAAAATGCCTGCTGATGGGGAAGAGATTGGAAATACACTTTGCTTTGTTTTAAAAAAGTTTTACAGAGGAAAAGTCCAGGATGAAGATGAGGAATGATGAATTCATGCACTCAGGGGTTCATTTCTCCTCGGGTTTGGTAACTAAAAAGAGAAAATAAACAACTTCAGTACCAGCACACCTGCTTGTGACATCAGATAACGGTGCTAAGCAGAAAACTTTCCCACAAATCTACAACCAGCGGAATTCATCAGCTGAAACGAGACAGCCTCCCCCCCCCACTCGGAGGGAAAACGGCTCCAGATTTATTTGGTAAGTAAACACTTTGTCACAAGCTCCTCTGGTGTCCTTGTGTTTGTACCTCTACTCGTAGCTGCTGCATCTCCTCGCTGAGCGCGTTTCTTTCCTGCATCAGCTGGCTCTGTTTGGCCAGGAGCTCACACACCTGCTGCGCGCTGCTCTGACAGTGCCGGTCCAACTGCTGCAGCCTGAAACACACAAATACACACACTGAGTGAAAGTGATGGAGAATAAGCAGCTCTCTTGGCTAATAAAAAATCAAATGTAAATATTGAATCTTGGATTAGAGATTCTAATTTCACTGGACTTTGTTTGGATCTAAAACCAACACTGTTCACATGGATATGATGACACTGTTATGGAAATAACCAGGATGGAGGCCAGATGTGATTGTTCTGGATCCCATTTCTTGAAGGTGTTCTTGGAATGTAGAGAGATTATTGGATGGACCTCATGGTGAATTAGGAGAATGTTCTGGCCATCTAAGTAAGGTCTTATTTGCTTAAGGGGACGTCTTCAGGTTTGGGGATAAATATTTCAATCAGACCTGAACTTCAACAAACAATCAAAGCTGAGGAATCAAAACGATTTTAAAGATCCTGGAGGAGAAGTTGTTTGGAAGATCAAAACCATAATTTCATAGTGTTAAATAATGGAAAAATAAAAAATTACTTTAATGCCTCATATGCTGCTGGTTATATCCTGCATCCATCGACCTTATGGACCAAGAGAGTCAATGAAAAAGAAAAACAACCAATGTTTCCTCTAAGCTCCGTGTTTGCGCGGTTGCACCCAGCTTGCAAATTCTCAGCACATAAGAAAATGTATGTAGCGCTTAAAATTCAACAAACTGTAAATCAGACCAATGCTTTTTTTCTGCATCATTTTGAATCCATGTATCGTTTGCTTTTCAACTTAAAACCAATACGAGAAACGACTGTGAATCCAACAAAAAGAATATGTGGAGGCGATCCAAGATATTTATCAGTCTAAGCTCCCAGAACAGTTAAACTCAGTCCTGCCATCCAACATGCAACATTTTTCATTCAAGTAAATGAAGGAAAAACAAACGGGGTCAATCAGCACATTGTAAGTATATATGGTGGCTGCAGCACTTAGATGTGAGGCGCTACAGCAGATCTCACATCTTGTGCATATTTTTGCTACAGTACATTTCAAGCATCCACTGCTGATTATGAAAGATTTAACATTTCATTTAATACGATTTCTTATTTATGGATGTTAATCATTAAATGCTTATATCATTATATAATTTTGTTTAGTAGAAATACAAATAGTTACAGGTATTTATACTGTATCACAAGCTTCTGCATTCATTTCATTGTGGAAAATGTGAATCTTTTAATGTGAACAAAAAGTCTGAAAAGTTTAACGTCTCATTTCTTCCAAAGCAGGACTCTTACATATAATATACTTTTCATTTTAAGTTCAAAGTAAACTAACAGGCAACCCTAACCCTAACATGCATTTGGAAATCCAAATATTTCGCAATTGCAGATTTTAAAATATTGTAGAGGAATTGTTAATTGTTAATAATGAATTTGTCCAGCTATTAATAAATGTTGCAGTTTGATTATATATTTTCAAAGGAACCAGAAGGGTCATAAAAATTAAACATTTTAAGAAAATCCTCGGTGGCCAGAAGGGTCACACAAATACTACACAGAGAGGATAAAATAAAATTCATCATTTCAAAATAGGATTTAAAAATATGTTTTCAAATTGCAGTATTTAATAAAGGATTAATAAAAAATTTACAAGTCCTCTCTTCCTATAATAAATCAATTTAAAATTTGCAATTACAAAATGCTTTTTACATTATATTTTTAAATCTATAATCAAAACTTTAAATTCTATTATTCTCTTTTGTACGGAAGAGGATTAGGGCCACTGGAAAAAAAAAAAAAGTTTACTGATTTTAAAATTTTATTTCAGTTTAGTATGGGAAAAAGTCAGAATTCTGACTTTTTTCTCAGAATTCTGACTTTAATCTCAGAATTCTTAATTTTTTTTCTCAGAATTATGACAGTTTTTTCATAATTTTGACTTTAATCTCAGAATTCTAACTTTTTTATTGTCAGAATTCAGTCAGAATTCTGAGATAAAAGTCAGAATTCTGACTTTTTTCTCAGAATTCTGACTTTAATCTCAGAATTTTTAATTTTTTTTCTCAGAATTATGACAGTTTTTTCATAATTTTGACTTTAATCTCAGAATTCTAACTTTTTTATTGTCAGAATTCAGTCAGAATTCTGAGATAAAAGTCAGAATTCTGACTTTTTTCTCAGAATTCTGACTTTAATCTCAGAATTTTTAATTTTTTTTCTCAG
>NW_015151372.1:122644-162776 GCF_000732505.1 Cyprinodon variegatus | reverse complement strand
CCTCAGAATTCTGACTTTAATCTCAGAATTCTAACTTTTTTTATTGTCAGAATTCAGTCAGAATTCTATGACCATACTAAACTGAAATAAAATTTAAAAATCTGTTAACTTTTTTTTTTTTTCAGTGGCCCTAATCCTCTTCCGTACTTTTGTCCCGCCATACATTTGTATATTGATAATTTCATATCTAAAGGCAATGAAAAACCATCTAACCTGAGCTCATAGTGACCTTCTGATATTTATATATTTTCCAAATGGCTGAAATAAGAAGTGGAAACTTTGAAAAGCAACTAATTAAGGAACTAGTGCAGTCAGATATCAGGTAAATATCTTTACTATAACACCATGTTTTCTCCATCCCCTGTGAGAACATCAGCTACTAAACCTAAAGCCCAGGGTCTGGGAGCGAGGGAAGGATTTATCACATCCCAGAAGTCCTTTCCTAATCCAATATTGCTCCCTGTACTACTTTAGGATTTGGATTCTTTATATCATTCTAATAATATTATATTTCTATTCTGTTAACCACTCAGATATGATTACACTGAATAAATCTCTCTAATATGTTTGTAATCTTCTGCCTCTGAACTGTTGATCCAGTCCATTGAAAAGCAGCAAACAAAAGCTGCAGCAGAGTTAGTTAAGATTTTATAAACATTTAGTCAGACAAGTTAGAAGCTGCAACTGGAAGTCAGCTGCATCACGAACATATTTCAATATATTGGTTTTTATTCTGAGCATTGTTTCATCTACAAAGCATCCCTGTGTAAAATGCTTTCTTTTCTTCAGAGAAAGTTGTAGGAATGCGTCCGTGTGAAGGTTCATCACAACATCCCAATTAGTCCGCCCCCTCCTCTCTGACAGGGGCTCCTCCAGACAATGAACCCTTTCACAGCGCTGGGATTAGAGGGATCGTGCGTGTGAGGCTGGAGTGTTTAGGGAATGAACCTGCCTGAACATTTCCCACCAGCAGGCCGGTGTTTCATCCATTCCTCTCTAAAGAGAATCGGTGAACACTTCCTGATAATGAGACGGGGAGCCACTCACAGTCAACTACATCTGCTGTATATATAGCATCTACAGAGACAAAGTTCTACGTCTCAGAGATGCTGGGAAATGAGCAACGACTTGTTTATTGGTGGTAGAGGTTAGTCCCTGATATTCAGGATATACCTCTGTAAAGCAGTGATGGGTAAAGATACTGATTGTGTCTAAATCTTGGACCTGGAAGGTAAAGTCTTTAAATTACTGTTCATCCAGGAAGAAGGAAGCTGGTTAGATACAAAGGGGGAGGATGATGAGGGTTTGGGGCAGATGCCCCTACCCTGCTGGTCATGTTGGCAGAGGCCTTCCTGCCTCGGTGTGACAGACGGAGGAGGCAAACATCCCAACTCTGCTACAAGCTGCTCCCCCCCCCCACTGTCCGCCCTTAAATCCTCCTTTGCCTCTCTGTTTGGACCCCCTCCACCTTTAGCACCATCCTTACCGTCCTCTCCCTCCATGCTCAGCTCCAACCGGTCTACTTTATCCCGCCTGATGGCAGACCTGAGGCTCTGTCCGGTATCTGGAGGCCGAGGGCAGCGACCCCCCCCTCCCAGCCTGCAGCCGGCTCCCAAGCTGTCCTGACCAGCCGCCTCCTCACTCCTTCCTCCCACTCTGCTTCTCCCCTCCTACACCATGGCACAGCACGACATCTCACAACAACCCAACCAGGAAGAGGTGGCTGCTGAAGATGGAGCGCGCAGCAGACAGCAGCATAAAGGTCAGCAACAGAGCCTGTTGTTCTTTAAATGTTTGATGAGGGAAGTGTTGAGAATGTTCCCACTGAAGGCCTTCAGCTCCGTAACGCTGAACTAGTTTGAGTCACGCAGTAAAAAATGTCAGTCCTTATCTAGATATTGTCTGACGCAGCGAAACAGAGTCTACCAAATGCTGCTAGTCGATCGAAGAGGAACTTAAAGAAGCTTGTTACAGAGAATTAGCTATGATTGATTGCAAAGTTTATATATATATATATCTCAATCTGAAATATGTAGACAAGTTTAACATGTCGTTTTTCTGCTGGGGACATTTGTGAGGCAGCCTGCCAAGTCAAACAGAAGCAGAAACTGGCATCAGTGCATCTTCTTCTGACTTTATACTGAATGTTTTCATCTTTATAGTCTGATCAATGCAGACTTATCATGCTGCATCGCCACATTAAAACCACACACCTCTTCAACCATCTACTTCATCCTTCATTTATTTTATTTTGTTAACACAAATCTTAAGAGTAACGTGCATTACCCTCATATCTGTTAATACTCCTGAATAAAAAACAAATCTTACCAATTAGATTTAAAGATGAGCTTAATTATTGAAACTTTTTTGTACGCATGAATAACATCACCTGGAGCACACTATTCCTAAGGCGAAACACGGTGGTGGTGGTATCATGCAGGTCAAAAAAGATGCAGATCAATATGATACCATTTCTAGGAGAGATCGTATTAAAAGGTCCAGAAGAAACAGACTGGACTGAAGCTAAAGCCTCTTATAACATTGATGTTTTGATCAAAACGTATTTAAAGGCTTCCAGGAACTCATTTAAAGAAAGAAAGAGAAAGAAAAAAAGAAGAATGACAAGGCTTAAGAACTGAACCAATCCGTCAGGGATCATATTCTGTCATAAGAACTGAGATTTATTGTGTTTATTAATGATAAATTGCATTTGAGGTTCTGCAAACCAAACAGCTTTCAGTTTGGGATCATCACCTTTCCCGTTCTATAAAACATTAATATTATTTAAATTCTGAATACAAACCAACAGTTTTTTCTGTTAGTGTTATTCAATCCCAATAAAACACATCACAGCATGTGGTTGTATATGAATCCATTCGCTTGGGGAAATGCTAATGAGTTGGTGTAAAAAATGCTGGTAGGTCTCAGTAAATCAGCCGGCCGGGTCGTGGCCTGAGATGTTTAATTCAGCTGCAGGTTGTAAGCTGAAGGTTTATGTAACGCAGTGAGTAAAAGCTGTGACCCGCGCTGCACGTATGACCAAACGCGGCCAGAAGGCTGCCAACCTCTGGCCTCGCTCTAATCCACCTCATCTCACCTCCGTGCTCTGCCCCTGAGAGGAAAGCTGTGTGTGTGTGTGCATCATTAAGGTAGCGCCCCTTCCAGCAGCTAAAGCAGCAAATCCAATAACTGGCCTCCATCGACTGGCACACTCTTTAATTAGGGCTTAATACAGCCTAATGCTCAGACAGTGCCCCTCACTAATCCGCACACATTCTGCCGGCTGCTGGGAAGTGAGGAGGAGGGAAGGAAGCTTGGGTTTTCAGCTGGACCGAGGAGACGAGGAGAGGGTCTGCGGACGGTGAAAGCCGTCAGAGTTTCAGAGGGAGAGCTTCCCTCCTGACCTGGTGGAAGGACACCACCTGCTGGAGTCACCAGCTCACTTCTATCTGCACTGAAATCAGCCCAACGTTTAAAAAAAAAAACACCTGAAACAGCCTCTAAGTGTGCGTTTTGCTCTCCAGCAGACATGGAAACTGAAGTTTAGCTGCGGGGCACTTTGCTGTAATTTCCCCTGACGGCCCAATAATCAAACTCTGCACCTCCAAACCGCAGCACTCTCTCCATCGACTGCTGCAACCGAGGAGCTTAATTACATCACACCAACTTCCTCTCTCTGTGGCGTATATCAGTCATAGCCCACAGCTAGCGCCTGAACTCTGTTGTGTTTGCATATTTATTTACAGGTGGGAGCATATGTCCTGGAGGCACGCTCCGAAGGGAAAGTGCTAACGCCACGTTAGAGGAGCACTGATCCAGGAGATCTGTGAGCGGCGTTCTGGTCTGTCACTCAGCAGCTCCATGTGAGCCGCTTGTTTCCACAGCAGCGTTCATCCAGCGGAACATAATAACAAACATTAGGAAAACGTCAGATTCACCGGTAAACTGGGTCAGACTGAGAGACCATCCAAAGTCAAGGCTTTTTATAAGCAGAAAATCAAGAAAGGAAGGAACTTATCTGGGCCAATATGACATCCTGACCTCCATCTTTTAAGCATTTATAAAAGACAGAGAAATAAACATTTACCTTTAAATTAGACATGATTTATTACAATAATCTTAACCTAAACCAGACCAGGACAGAATAATTGATCATTATGGTGGCCTGCTCTTTAGAGTAACACAGTAGCTGGTGTTAGCTTGGTACGGTAATTAGCTGGGCTATTTGTCAGCTTTTTAACTTTAAAACAATATCACTTAGCCTCAACCCTATCACTGTCTGATTTTTGTTGTTTTTTCAGCTAAAAATATAATATAAATAAGGGATCAATGTAGTTGTCTTGTTTCAGCCAGCACACAGGCAGTGTGCAGGCATAACTAAAGGAAGGGGCTCTAAACAGCTGATCAGGGATAAGGTTGAATAAATGAATGATCCTGGAATCTACTACAATATACGTCCAATTACTGCACTGGTTTAATAGCTTATTTTAGTATATATGTGTAGCAATATGTGAGGGAGGGGGAGAGATAAATCATTTATTGGAAAACTCGAGTAATAACTTTTGAGGAGACTTTATTTTAGGCCGTGGACAGAAGCTGTAACGTAAAACAGGCAGAGAACTGGAGTTTTGAACAGGGAAAATAAAAAATGAAATCTGAAGCAAAACTTTATTAGAAAGATGTCTGACTTGCTGTAGCTGTGTGCGTCTGTTTGTTTGTGGGGCTTGATCGTCTGGGGGGGAGTTGGTTGAAGAACACAGGCAGACGTATTCAATTTGCTTGGTTACAGCAAAGCTGCCAGAGGCCCGATGGCTACAGCTGCCACACACACACACACACACACACACACACAGCGACCCCAGGCCCACCACCACCCTCACACCCCGGCTCTCCAGCTAAATCTTGGCTGGCACACAGCGCACCGTGTGTCTGTGCGCCGGCCTGGAGGCCATGCCCCGCGTCTTCTTCACCAGCCTGCCATGCCAGTTGTTGCTCTCGCTAACATGAGGATAGGATCGGTGACGGCTTGGGTGGAGGCGGATCAGAAGGAGCACGTTTTACTTTTCTGCCCTCATTTAAAAACTACCGGTCATCTTCTAATGCCACCATTAGTATCCTGACAGCCAGCACCCCGTTTCTCCTCACATGGTGAAGAAGTTTGGCTGTTGTCAATTTTTCAGCAGTAAAAATAAAGTCGCCTTTTTTAAATAATACCAGCTGATAAGTGTTTAAGCATTTAAAGCAGCCCCCCCCCCCCGTCGTAGAGAGTCTGTTTCTCAGTGTTTTTTTATCCAGATGTTCTCCAGCTGTGCCCGACAAAATTTTTTCTGTGTTTTTGTTACAGGTCTAATGTGCCAGACATCAGTCGCACATTAACCTTACAGCCCATCTGCCATGCTTATCACCTGATATATAAAATTAAAAGAACTAAAAAAAAACTGTTCCTCGCTTTAATCTATTTACACCTCAGAAAACACCTATAGTCAACAGTTTATTTTCAATAAAATCAGATAGACGTTAATTAGAAATTCAATTTTATTAAATGCTTTGTTGAAGGTAATAGTTGACTGGAGGGTTTTTAAGCTATATTCTTATTAATCCTTTTTTTCTGTTTGTCACAGATATTTCTTTACATCTAATCGGTGCAAAATGATGACAGTGAAGGTATTTTTTTTTCCAGGACTCTAATATTTTTAACTGTTTAGAATCTTACAGCACGCATTATTGTTTTAGATGCATGTTGGGGTTATTGAATGAGCTTTATTGTGATTTAGGAATTACTTCTATGCTTACGTTACTCTAAGGATTTTAGATTAAAAAATCCAATTTACAGATTTTAGTAAAATAAAAAAAGATGTAATTTATCAAACGGGGGGATTTATATGTTGCTTAGAATAAAGGAGGTCACCAACCTCCTGCTGTCGTGCTTTATTCACTCAACATCCTTCACTCAAATGCAAACATTTAGATTTTATAATGCAACAAATCCAAAGATAGAAGATGAAAGTCGATAAATGTAAGAAACATTTCCAGCAGCCAGAAGCTCTTGTTCTTTTTATTTTTATTTATTTGAATGTTTCCAGGCAGTGCTTCAGCAGCAGTTGACACAAGATCAAGCAGCATGAAACAGCGACCACTCTTCTATAGCCTGATTGAAAAGTTTCTGTGGAGATCTGACAGCAGTTCTGACTCCGGCTCAGGCTTTGGTTGTATTAGCTGAGGTGTCAGAGCTGCTGCAGGCTGCTAAATCATCTATTTAATGTCATGGCCGTGAGGCCTCCTTTAATGTGCCGTTTTGGAGCATAAAAGTGTTTCTGCTGATGTTACTTTTAGATTTTTTTTCCCCGTCTGACAGAAAAGGACAGGTGTTACTGCCCCAGCTTTTCCGTTTGTGTTTTTATAAAGTTGCCTCAGTGTCAGTGAGTGGGGCTTGAGATGTGTCGCTATACGCAGTTAACGCTCCAGCTTGCAAGCCTCTGGCTACAGCCCGACATCTGAGCTGCAAATCTGTGCGTCTGCGTGTGTGTGTGTGTGACTGAGCTGTAAAGCCACCGTTTGACAATGCTCTTTCAGCAGGCTGCCCTGCGGTCGCTCCTGGCTACAAAAGCCAGCTGGGCAGATCGGAGATGGGAGCGATGACAGAGGAAGGAGGAGAGGATGAACAGTAGATGACTGATCAGCGCCATCCAGAGGTAGGAGCTCAAGGATGCAGGAGAAGCAAAAAGATGACAGATAAAAGTAAAGGGTTTTCTCTATTTTAGGGGATGGGGTGGAAATAAAAAGGTTGGAAATGGGAACAATGATAAAGAACAACAGATATGTCTCTGAAAGTTATCTAACTGAGGAAAATAAATTAACAACAAAAAAATAAAAAATAAAACAAGTAGAAAAACAGACTTATTGTTATTATATCCATGTTAAAAGGTTAACACCAGGGCTGTATGGTGCAGAGGTCATTAGCATCAAACCTGGGTTCATAACCCGGTTTGAGGTCTTCCTGCATGCAGCTGACATGTTTCTCCATGCAAGCGTTTCCGAAAATAGGACATCAGGGAGATAATGTAACACATGCATGAATGAGAGTTTAACATCCTCATACAGTATATGGAACATTAAATGTGTAATTACACATTTCCTAAACATTAACAGCTGAAGAACCACATGAAATCCTCGCTCTGCATTTCTCCTGTGCAGAGGCTGCTTTTATGTGAAAAAAAAAAAAGGAAAGAGAAATGTGTAAAGAGAAATCTGTAAATGTGATCTATACGAAAGCAGTGACAGGAGTGTTGTTGATATTAGCGGCGCTATGTGAATCATAACCGAGGGGTACATTTGTGTAGAAAAGAAAAAAAAAGAACTGGGCTGCCTTCTTGGTGACTCTGTCATCAGCATCATCATCCCTGTTTGTCTGAACCTTATAGATCACACACACAGATGAGGCAAATGAAGGCTGCCCTCCTTTCTTCTAACCCCCGGCCTCTGCCAACTTCATTTGCAAATGAAAAGTTTTTGGAGAAGCGCTCTTTTTGCTTCTGGGGCATGGCAGCACACTGTGTGTTTGGGAACGGGCGGGGGGGGAGCAGAACGTGCGTATTTGTGTTTGTGTGCGGCAGTAGCCCAGATGAAGCAGCCCTCGCCCGAGGCTCGCCGTCCGCCCGCGGTAGCAGCAAGCCTGTTCCTTCTTCCCCGGCCCCGCCGCGACCATTTGTTCCATTAACCGATCTGCTGGAGCCTCTGGTGCTAACGCACGCACACATCCACAGGCGTGCATACTTCAACAACTGCTTGCACAGCTCCTGTCACACATGGCCCTCCATCCCTCCACCATCCTTTTTCCGCCCCATCCCTCTCCTCTTCTTCTTCCTCCAGACGTACGCCCAATCCTTCTTGGTGGAGGCCATATGGCCGACTGAAGCCTGTGGATCTACAGGCACATCTGCGTATATGTTGCTAGTCTCCTCATAAAACCAAACCTCCACGGCACATACTCACATCCGCTCTGGCAAACACACTCTGCTGCCGCTACGACTGCTTAAATAACTGCTAGTGCGATGCTGGTCTGTTATATGTGCGTGTGACCTAAGTGTGTACGTGCGTAGTGATAATTGGTGAAACAGGCTGCGAACAGCTGTGAGGTGAGGAAAGGTTGCGAGGTGTTTAGTGCAGAAGGACGAGAGGAGGAGAGGAAGGTTCAAGTGAAGGAGAGGGGGAAGAAGGATGAGAAAAAGATGAGCGCCATCACAGCTAAGAGAAGGTTAAAGAAAAGTCTTTACGTCAAGATCGACCTGAAACGGATACGATGGCGGCTGGAAGCGAATCTGTTTCCATCCAATAGAAGATGTGGCTTTAAGATTCACTCCAACCACCCACCTTTTTTTACCCTACTCAATATTATAGAGTTATTTTAATAGTATCTTTGATGTAAATATACCTAAATAATACAGTTTCAAAACTGAAATGCAAATTTAACTAGTTACATGATTCTGAAAAACAGACAAAGAAAAATATGCCTCTTTTCATTATTAAAAGTCTCGTTAACTTCAGCGTTGAAATCCAAAACACTAAGATATATAGAAGCATTTCATAGATCTGTGTTTCACGTATGAGCCGTGTGATTGGCCAGTTGGATGGACCTGATGTGTTTTTAAAGGTGGAGAAAATCATTTTAGGCAAAAACTGGGTCAATCTGATCTAAATTGAATATTTCCAAACATATCCAATTCATGTTTAAAGGCATGCTCTGATCAGACACGCCCAACTTTCTTTGACCTGCTGATAATTACGGGTTCTTCTTTAGAGTCAGTAGTTTCAGATCCAAAAGAATAATAAGGATATTTCCCTCAGTTTTTTCAGTCCTAAAACCTTTATGTGGATTAAATAAAGTCATTAAATTCCTTGAAAGTTATGAGTTTTGATCCATTTGGTCAGAAAAAAAAAATTCCCTTCTTTATCTGTGTCCTTTACTGGATAAATATAAAATTATAATAAGCAACAAAAACATCAGTGGAAGAAAAAAAAAACTTCCCTTCTGTTCTTGTACAAAATAAATCTTTAAAATAATACGTCTAAATTTACACCATTAATCTCCAGAAGTGAAAGTTAATCATTTCCAGCGTCTGTCTCTGCATCTTCTCTACCTCTCTGGTGTCCCGCTCCAACTCTCCTCCCTCTCCCTCTTTCCAATTTCAATACAAAAAAACAAAAACAAGCAACGACACAGAAATAGTGAAATAAATAATTAACTGGCGCAGCAAAAACACTGTGTGCTAAAACCCCTGTGTAGTTTGGCAATCGGCTTGCTCATGTAAAAATAAATCAAGCTGATTTTCCAAATGTTTTGTGCGTGGTGCGCTGTTGCCGCTCTTCGCAGCACAGATTGCAGGCCGATGGAGAGGCTGTAGGGAGGGGCGGGGCGCTGGATATTGAACCCACTTACACCAGCTTGTTAACACATACACCTTATCCCCCCCCCAAACGGCGCAGTGGGGTGTCCGTGGAGCAATCAGGGCCTGCAGGGACCAACAAACAAAACCCAATGTATAGACTAACAGGAGGACTGAGAGTCTGTCTTTCTATTCAGATGAATAGAGGAACTTAATAAATGTTGGCTTATAATATGCAAACAAACTGATAAGGAATCAGAATGTTTCAAGGTTACATACTTCTATAAAGCTTTGACACACAATACAAAACTATATTTCGTGTTTATTCGACTGCAAACCAAATATCTGAGGGATTTAAAGCCTCAGAAGTCCCACCTGCAAATAAAAGGAACAATAAAACTTAAGTAATGCTGCTTTACTTCATCTCTCTGCTTTCTTACAGCAAAACAACAAAATCAAACACAAACTACATGCATTTCCTGCTTAAGCCAAACAAATAAAAAAAATAATAAAAAAAGAAAACCACACATCTTAGGATGCAGAAACATGGTCAAACGGATCGACACTCGCTCCACAACTGACCTCCGCTAGAGATGAAAACCCTGGAGAGTTTCAACTATCAGGAGGATTCATCAACAAACTGAGTGTCAAAGCAGAAAATAAAACTTCAGAAATGCCAAGAGTGATTATCGTGGTTCAGTTGGGAGAAGAGAGAAGTTAGGCGCCAACTTCCAAGCCAATCCACTTTTGGCAGCCAGAATCCAACTCTGCTTAGCCTCCTGAGAGCGTGCAATATCTACTACCCATATGCACATGAACGGGCACGCAGACTCACACGCGCATGAGGGAAAAAAAAAGAGAAATACCACCACAGCATATGCAAGGAAACACAGAACATTCAAGGCTCGGCAATGCGTGACAACTTAAAATGTTTTTTTTCTTTTGCACAAAAACGGGAGACATTACCAGGAGACAGCTGTGACTTGGTAAACTTTGCTTTTTTTTGGCAGCGCCCCGACTGTCGGCAGGTTAACACCGGTGGGTGGAAGACAATATGTGGCGTCAATGATGGAGTGGAAGAGAAGGGTGAAAGTGTGTGTGTGTGTTGGTGCAATGTGGAAGTGATGGCGGGGCGGGCACTGGGGTAGAGATCCTGCAGAGTGGGGCAACAACACCCACACAGCCTCGCCCACACTGGCAGAGCCAGGCGGCATGCCAGGCGCCCCGTGGAGACACGCACCAACTGGGCTCCGTACTCAGGAGGGAGAGACCCCCGCACATGACATCCACACAACTTTTATCTGCAACTTTTCAAAGTTAGTAAACCAGCTAATAGTACAACTCAACAAGGTTACTCTGGAAATAATAATGTGGTCATGTAAACAGGAAAGGGAAACCATGCTGAGGATCCATGTTTCTTTCTAATTAGATTTCACAGTTGTTCACAGTGTTTTTATAAGTTCACCGAATTTATTAAAGGGGAGTCTTTCTCTACATTCATACAAACAGAAAAGAAAACTTTCTGGTTTCTTATGTCTGTATAAAATGACTTGGATTTTTTATACAGATTTTTTACTTTTTTTTTCTTTGATCCCTAAAAATACTCCCTAGGTCCCATCGGCGTGCTTCCTAAATCAACAATTTTCACATTTTTAGAACATTTGTTCTCCCATTTCTAAATTTCACAGCAAAAGATAAATGTTCAAGGTACAGTGGAGGATGTTCTTTTTCCGAGTGGATCATCAAAATAAGTGGTCCTCCTAATTGTCAATCATTCCGGTGATATGTGAATGGTCTGTTATATGTGCGTGTGACCTCGCACACATGGGCATCGTGTGTGCGAGGCTTTCTCTCTCGGGAGCAGGTACCGAATTGTGCATTTTGTTTTTAAAAGTGGAGGTGGCGTGTCTTTTGAAAGATTTGCGAAAGTCCTCCACTGTACCTTTAAATATTTAAAGATAAAAAATCAAATCATGGACTGAAACGTCAAATAAAGCTAAATAAAATACAGGCAATATTTTTGCTCCGTTCGGTTCAGACTTAGAAACTAACCTTCAGAAGAAACATTTTGCAGCAACCAGAGGAGCATTTTATTAAACTCACAGAGTAAAGCCAGACTTGGATGCTGAATTCTGACTCAACTTAGGCTCATTATGCCTTGTTTATTTAATATCACTAATGCAAGACCGCTTCAATTAATCATTGCTGCCGAGCATATAAGCAGCCGGTGCAGAAGATCATGGAGTTCATGGGGTGACAATGGAGGAAGAGGAATATATGTCGGGTTTCATTGATAGGGAAGTTCAGCTGTTTAATTGGAAATTAAAAGGGAAATACTGTAACCAATGGCAGGCCATTGCTCATAGATTAAATGCCTGAACGGTCACCTTTTCAATCACACACATTATCCAAATTATATATAATTAAACTGTCAATTTTGATAGCATTCTAAATAAATGTTAGCCTATAGTCTTTTGACAATACAAAACAATTTTAGTGAAAATGTTGTAAAATACTTCTCCCCCATTTGAAGTTTTGGTCCGTAGCTTTTAGTCGTAGTTTAGGTCCCATGAACTGCTTTTGATTAAGATTTAGTCAGACTCTAATCAGCAAGAATCCTGCTGTTACTAAAGAAAATGACAAAAATCACCATCCAAGAATCTAAAACCCCTTTTCCATATTTAACTTTCAGTAGTAAGACCAGCAGTAAGAGACGCACCTGACAAAAGGTGAAAACTCTCCTGAATCCTGATTCAAAATGTCAGCTCTGACTAATCACACTGTCTTTATTACAACAAAAAGATTCAGACACTTGAAATCCAGGCCGGATTTTCACAATCAAATACAAATGAAGAAACTTTAAAAGAGAAAGGTGACACAAGATCAAGTTTATATATCTCTTACACACACCAGTGTGAGCAGGCCTTTATGGACGAGGGCAACAGTCTTTTCACCAAGTGAAAATTTTATATAAATTTTTACACACGTGTATATATGTGCTTTAGATAAGAAGATAATTGTGTGATATTTCATTGCATGAAATCAATTTGGTGAAATTAAGCTTATGACTAGTTGCTATGTATTTGGGCCAAACAATGTCACCAATACCCTTTCTGTCACTTACAGCGCCCCCTGCTGCTGGATTCAACAAAGACATATTGTGTGAACTAATAGACTCTAAAACTTGTACCAAGCCAGACTATGAACGAGTCCATTTTATGAACAAAGATGACTACAAAATAATCCAGACGTGAACATCTAAGGCTTGCTAACAAACTGAGCCCTCAGGTCCAAGGAAAACTCCATCGGTGTGGGTAACAGAGAGAGAGCTTTCAGCGTAAAAGTGGCACACCTGTTCTTCATGCGTTGGTGCATGCGTCCATGCTGGACGCACTGCTCCTCCATTTCTGAGCAGCGAGCTCTCAGACTCTTCACCGTCTCCTCCAAGTGCTGCTTCTCCAAGGCCAGCTGTTCCAGCTCACTCCTGTGCACAGAAAGCAAGAAATGAAAAGAGTGAAAAACATAAAACATACCTCAGTCTGTTAGGATAGCAACATAAAGAGGCACTAAAAATGACCAAAAAAGATCAGAGGTAAAAAAAAAAAATAAAACATTCAGGTCAAAATATCCTTTTAACCTATTTTTTTATACCAGTTTAAAGTAGCGTTAATTGACTAAATATTCTAACAGCGTCAGTCTTTAAAACTGAACCTTAGACAGAAAAAAAGGATAAAACTGTGAGATAGGCAACAAAGCTGTTTATATTTTACTTCCTGGAAAATGTTGATACATTTTTGACTCTTCCAACTATGTAGAAACATTGAGACTCAAATAAAACACTTGTGTGAGAAAGAGAGTGATTGATTATCTAACCCAATGTGTTTGCTCACATTGATAGGTCAATAATGTATCCAGATTCACTGTAAAACTGACCAATTAGTAATGTAAAAATAGAAATCATAAGCAGCGCATAAAGCAAAAGAAAAAACAAGAGGCAGAAACTGATTCTTCTTTGAACCCTTTAAAATCTGTCTCCCCCACCGAAGGTGAACAGGCAGCCTGAAGTCTGACTAACACATTAGCAAGACTAACTGCATCAGTTTATTAGCTCATCTTGCTACAGCTGCCTTGTTGCTACCAAACTTCAGCAGTCCAGCAGGACTTTAACCGCTAGAGCGGCTCTGAACCCCATGGGTGCGAACAGCCTGCAGCCTCAAACACCACACCGCAGCCCCACGCTCATACAGCAGAGTGAACGCCATGAGGGCGGTCTGCAAGGCTCTGCATCCTTTAACACAGAAACATTAGCTTAAAAATACAGAATAGAAGGAGTACTACAGGAAAGGACTCTGTGTACTTTGGGCTGTGTGTGCATTCTGTGCTCGGTGAGGCCGCCGCGGTCTGTCTCGGCCAGATTGAGGGCTGTCATGTGACTAATGTGCAGCACAGCTCCAACAGCTGACAGGACTCTGGGCCCAGGGTCAGGCCCGTACATAGACACACACACATGTACATGCTGAAGTACGCGAACGTGCACACGCACGCACGCACGCACAAGGAGCCCAGATGGAGAGCTGGGCCGGCCTGCTGTGACTATTGTAGCATCAGGTTAACGAGAAAACAGGTCAGACTGCAGAGCAGTTTGTGGTTGTTGTTTTTTTTTTTTTTTCCAACATGTTCTGCCCAACAGCCTGGACGGATGATGATTTTGTGAAACGATGACACGGACGTCAAACAGACAGGGGATAAAGCACAAAGTGAGAGAACAAACAACTGTTCCCCTGACACAGAAAACAAAAAGTTATTTCACTGAGTCAGCAGGAGAGGTGATGAGGGAAACAAAACTATCATTAAGGGAATGGATGTTTAGGAAGAAACACTGACCTGCTGTGATGAGAAAACTCTTCCAGTTTGGCCCCAAGTTTGCAGCATTCCTCTTTGAGCTTCCTGATTAGGGAATTCTGGGAACCCATGAGATTCTCCATCTCTCCAACTGAAAAAGATAAAGTTACTCTATTACTGTATTTATCCTCTTAAAGACACATTACATACAAACTGGTAGATACTGTTTCGAAACAAACACTGTGATTTTCGCTGATTTTCAGTCTGAAAGGCCCGTACTGATGAAAAACAAGAAAAAACTATGATTTTTCTCTGATGTCTGATCGTAATCCATCATCAGAAGATGTACAAGATCACAATAATACTAAAAAAGTCTGAAAGAAAGGGAACAGATGCTACCTTTATACAGCCTGTCAATGTCTGCTCTTCACTCAGGTTAGAGAGCGAGACTTAAAGAAGGTAACGGGAAGGCTGAATGGAGTATGAAAAAGTAGCTTTTTTTTATCTCACTGATATTTCAACCTGAAAAGTTGAAAGCCTTGCAAGCGAATGTCTACTGCTGAAACATGCTCGTCTAGGAGGAGGCAAATCCGGCACCTTGGACAATCAAACAGGTTTCCTTAGATAGAAAGCCTTCAACCAGTCAGTCTCTATGATTGGATTGAACTGTTTCTGTAAAGTGCCTTAATATAACAATATGTTGTGCTTTAGGAGTATATAAATAAACTGAATTGAACTGAAGGCTTTAGGAAAACTCACGTCAAAGGGTCAGAATTCATGGGAAGTTCACTTAAACACAGCTGTTCTTTCAGTGCTGGCTCTAATTGCTAGCATACAGAATAAAAATACATACAATACATGCAAAAAAAAACAACAGATATCAGAACAGGCTGTAATATGTCAAATGTTGCATCTGCAGTAGAATTGCAAAATATATATCCAACTTACTCTGTACAGATCAAGTAGAAATGGGTAAAGAAAACAGAATAGAAACAGTGTTAATATACAGAAATAATACTTTAGGAAAATGGCAAGGAGGGGTTGCAGGGTTGGGTGGCCACAGCTAGCTGTTCCTTAGGTGGCAAAGCGTAGAGTAGGGCTGAAAAATGTTTCATGATTGAAGCCTTTTAAAATCTGTCAATATCGATATTTCCACTCGGTTTGGATATTGGCTCCAATATCAACTAATTGGGTAGATAAAATATTGCATGGATGTAACAGACCCAATATTATGACTTTTTTATTTTCATTAATATCATACGCAGCAATAAAAACAGTGATTAAACAGTGATTTAATGACTTAAATTTTATGATTTCAACACTGATTACCTCATCACGCAGAGCACACACAGCAGCTAGTGTTCTAACAATGTTTATGTTAAGCTCAACGGCTTCAGTCACATGGTCAGTTATACAGTGAATTTGATATCGGCTAAAGGGAAGATAGAGTTGTAGCCAGCGCACAGATACATCCATGCGAGTAGAAGTTAGCACTTTTTAATGCAACAACAACAACAGTAAAATCCTGCAACAATGGACTCTGGACAAGCAAACTTTCAAGCTCATAAAAACAACCAAACATCTACAGGCTTTTAGTTAGCATAGAGGCAATCTAAATAAAATCACAATATTTTTCGAAAAAAATTGTCATTTGGATTTTGGACAAGAGCCAGGTTTGCTCTTAAAATCTTATCATAATATTCGAGATACTATAGTGTTAAAACGATACAGTTGAGGATAAAGACACTCTTCATTAATTTTTTTAAGTCGCTTTTAGGTAATTACATAGCTGCAACTGCATGAGACCTTAATCGGAGCCCAACAATCACAAACACTACTCTTGAAAATCTAAACCCATTTAAAATAAGCTCCTTCAGGACTCCAGTTACATGAAGAATTGTAAATTATATCAATCAAAAACACATACTTAATCAAATTCTACAAATTTAAGAATGAAAAAAACATCAAAGAAGGAAAACATTAATAAAATTCACATTTAGATTTTTTTTTTCATCAATTACGGTAATTAAAATTCTATTGTTTAGATGGTACATCAAATGTATGTACCATCTAGTTATGACTAGACATTTATCATGATAACAATAAGTGACAGGAAGAATGCCCACCTCTATTTTTGACTAAATATTTGAGTCCTGCTTTTGATCCTCTCCTCTGCCTTCATCCTTCAGAACATGGGCCTGTTCTGGATCAGTGTTCAGGGAAATTATACAGAACATTTGATGGGACCTATTTCCTATTCATATTGGTCAGGTAGCTGTTATAATATTGATCATGATTGCTTCATTGCCCGAGTATCTAACATGTTTTCTCACTGGCATTAAAGAGAAGCTCGTTGGTTCCTTAAGAGTAAATGATGTGATGATAATGTTCATGATGACTATTATTATAGAGTTAAAAGGCTCTGCCCGCTCAGATTGGAGGTAAATCAGTAACAAACCAAAACATTAAAATTCAGTCAATGTGAAGTTGTGTAAAATATATAGTTTTCTGTGTAAAATTTGTTCATTTGTTTGATTCTTTGCATTCAGATAGAATGTAACTTGGAAGAAAAACATAACAGTAGGATCAGAGGACAACCATTACCTTATGGCCATAGCAAAGCCATATGAAAACAACTGTGAAAAACTGCAGCAAAAGAAAGATACATATGTCTCTTTTAAAGGATATCCAAAACTGCACTTGTCAACAGTCTCATTAACATCAAAACTGCTCAAACAACAGGAGCCGGTGAACAGAGAGAACCAGCCGTACACTGAAGTAAGAGAGGGAATCTAAAGTGTGCAAAAAAAAAAGGGGGGGTAAAAGGAGCGAGATTTTCTGTTTGAAAGTGCTCTCTTTCTCCTTTTTTTCCTGCAGCCTTCCTGCCACGTCCTCATCCACACACGGGGGCCTCTTTCTGAACAATCCAACACCGGGCTTTTATCGCTCCTTTGAAAATGGTCTACGTTTCACTCTCCAACATATGTCTGCTCTTTAAAAGAAGTGGGGGGAAGAAAAAAAAACAAACAGAAAAAAAACAATGGCTGCCGTTTGGATTGTGGGACTGATCCACCTGCTCCAGCATTCTGTTACATTCAAACAAAAAGACTTTGAACAAGTCAATCACATATTTGTTTTCTGCATGCATTAACAATTCAAGCCAAAAAGCAGATTGTTGGTCTCAGCACTGTCTTGCAATGCATTGTTAAAATCTGATCCTTTACTTTAAACATTTTTTTAAAAGTTTCCCAAAAACTACGCCTCGATAGGGAGAATTCAGACTTTTTGTTTGTGCATTATCTGTTGTAATCTGTGTGGGCTACTGCAGAAATAGGATGCACCGGACCATAAAACTATAAAACCACAATATTTTGCGGCCGTGCATTCAAGCATATGCTTAACAAAGTTTTGGTCAGGGCTGCAAAAGTTGTATGAAGAATGCTAATTAACTGAGCGGGCTTTGAATATGTCTTGCCATGTGTAGGCCAAAAAGAACCCTGGGACACAGAGACACAGCAGAACTGGCACTGGAAACAAACAGAGGAAAAATGAGGGAGGGAGCGAAGGAGGGAGGGATGGAGGGACAAATATCTGATATCATCTAGGGGTTGGTCTGTACACATTTACTCAAAAACAGAAACATGAAAAAAAAAGAGGAGGAAAAAAAAGGTGGGAGGGGAGCAGAGAGGATGGAAGAGAGGGGACGGATGGATATATGGACAAACGGATGGACAAAGAGGCGGGATTTGGAGAGCAGGAAAGCTAATTATCCAGCTCGTCTGTTGGGCTGCATGGGGATAGGAAGTGATGCGAGCTACTAAAGGACATCCACCCCTCTATCCCCTCCCCATCCACAGTTTCCTGCTGTGCTCTGATGTCAGCTCTCTTTAGACAACATGTGTGCCGCCGACACGCGCCAGAAAGTAACGCTTTGTTTACCCCCCACCACCACCACCGCCGCCATCCATTCTTCCCTCTATAGCCTCCATCTTTGTTCTGTGTACCAGCAGGCTCCCTGGTTTTTGAAGAGAACCACAGGTAAATAAAAAGATAAGATAGACGAGGGAGGGAGGGTGTTAGAGGGTGGGGGGGATCCAGATGGCACAACAGATGTGGTAACAGCAGCAGCTCTGCTGTGCAGACAGACAGAGAACTCCGAGCAGGGTCCCACTCTGCTCCCATCACCTTCTCTCATCATCCTCACTTGTCTGCTCTTTATTATCTTCTTAAATACTCTCTTCTGTCCTTTTCTTCTTAAGGTCACTTTAGCTCAGCTGAGATTTATTCCAGTACATGTAATAGTGGGGATCCTTCTATTGAAAAACATAAAAACCCCGTTCCAGCAAAGATCCACCCCACAGAGAGATCCTTCCGGAGGAGATAGAAGCCATGAATCTGTAGAGAGGCCGACTCAAGGTCTCCATTAGTCACGTTACTTTTTTTTTTCTGGTCCAGCTAAAGCACAACAGGAACCAGCTCCAACTGTACGACAATGTTCTCATTTGATCTGAAAAAACACGTCAAAGCGTTGGACTCAAAGGGTGCTGCCTGTACAGACAACATAAGTTAACTTGATGAATAGATTAAAACAAGAGTTATGCAAACTAAAGGCAGGCTAAAAGTCCTGATTAAAAAAGAGGAGATAGTATAAACAAAAAGATAACATAAAATCTGTTTAGTAAAGATGTATTGAACATATGCACAAGCAACTGCTTTGATTTCTCTAATATTCAGGAAAAAAACATGAATTATATTTAACACTGAGTTGTAGCTGTAGTACAAAGATAATTTAAAAATAAAAACATAAAGCACCAGAAAGAGCTGTTACTGAACAGTTAGTTAGATGAAGGACCTCTTCAAACGTTCTCTTCCTTCCAGCTTAGAAAGCAGCCCAGATAGATCCTCCATGCACAGAACCTGAACAGCACGTAGGACCCATCTGGTTTCCACGCCTTGGGACACCTTCATCTTCCTTTTTTAAAAGTCAGTCCCCAGCTCCTTTAGTTTTTAGAGCTGATGTCCAAGTGGACAATATTTGGACTTCAGAGCACATTTGGCAGAGACAGTTGTCTGGGTTCTAAGTAAAGTTTGATATGTGGAGTTTAAGGAGGAGGGGGGGCGACGTTGCTGTACCCATGGGGCGCTGTAACATGACTTCAAATGTATATAAGCTAGAAAAGCGAATAAAGGGGTGATGAGAGTGACAATAAAATAGGAAAGAATCACCAAAATAACAAACAATTATAAAAGTTAAATGCAGCCATACTGCCTTGTTTTAAAACGCCCATCACCAAATTTAGGTAGAGACGAGAAAACAAAAATAAGATTCACTTACTTGCTTTAAGTGAGCCATACGTTCGTGTTTTGTTGCTTTTAAACCTCAGTATGAGTTGTTTTAAATACAGGAATACAGTGCAGTGACGGCTCCATGATAACGAGGGCATAATCTGCTGCACTGCTACTTTGGTTGAGCTGATCAACAGTCATCAACACCACAGCAGAACGCTCTGAAGGGACGGATCCTTCAAGCTATGGGAAACTGCTCAGATCTGATCAATTATGGAGACAAACTCTGCTTTATTGGATGCTTGGGAATGGCATTTCAAATACTTTTATGTTTGCTTAAATAAATGATGATCAAACAAATTTCAAAGCAAAGAAAAAACCTGAATAAATAAAGAAATCCGTTTCCAAATAATTATTTTATTTTGTAAAATAAAAAGCATTCGACTAGAAGAGCACCCCTCTTATATTTTCTATAAAACATCCTGATGTTTTTATGGGCTGATGAGACTAGGTCTGCAACTATTATTTTGATAATTTTTTCAATTAATTGATTTTTAATCAGATAGCGAAAAGTTCCTTAAAGAAGATTTTATAGAGAATTAAACCACATGCAACTAAAACTTTTCAACTTTTAAGTTCTGGATAGAGCATATTGAAAGGATAAAAATGTATTTCTTTTTCAAATGAAATACATATATATATTTGTATTTTGTCTGTCATCTAAAGGCATGTTTTACAGTCTCTTTACTCCAGTTAACGATTAATCAATTAATGAATCAGTTAATGATTTATTCAATAATCGATTAATCATAATTAATTCGATTAATTGTTTCAGCCCTAGATGAGATGATTCAGAAATAGATCAAACAAACAGTAAAACATGGTGGCGGAGGTGTGATGTACTGGCATTACTACGCTGCACCAAGATTTCTGCTGTAATTGATGAAAACTTTGAATTCTATTTATTTTCTAGAACAACGGTCCATCAGCAGGTGAAAGTTGAAATCCTCCGGTTATACAGCATATCAGATCTACCTCTGAGCAAGTTTTTAAAACAAAAGATAAACTGTGGGCTTTGGAGTGGCCTAGTCAAAGTTCAGATTTACATCTAATCGAGATGCAGAAGCATAACCCTAAACAGGCTGCTTATCCTGAAAACTCGGGGCCAGCATTTAACCTATCATTTATTGTATTTGTGAAATGTTTCTAGTCATCATAAGAGTTTAGATTTATTTTAAAAACAATCGATTTGAATCAATGATGATTAAAAACTCTAGACACTAAGTGAATAGTAAGGATTTTTATTTTGACTGTTTTTCTTCTTTTTTGTTTCTATTTTTTCCGATTGGGGCATTTATTAATTTGAAGAATATGATTAAATGCACTTACTAGGATATGTTTAGTGATCTAAATCGTATTTATTATGTAAGCAATGACAAAACTAAAGTTACCCAAGAAAGACGGCAAAGGAATAATGTTTTTTTTCACAATAATATTGCACAATATCATAACATTTTAAAGTATATATTGCCCAGCCATACAGAAAACTTTCATATGTAGCTGAATTAAACTATTCTGTCAACCTTCACACAAAGGGCTGGAAAACATCCTCATCCAGCGATGGCTTAGTGGCAACCGTTGCCTCGGTGATGGCACAGGTCATTATCAGCCATAGGGCACTGTGACTTTAAACTTATTTATTTTAAACCAGCTACTAAATTCATGTTTTTTATACTTTGGTAAATCCTTAAAACCTCTACTTATAATTGGGGAAAACCACAATGGATGTTTTATTTTTTAAGTCTCCACTACGGATGCACATCTGTGCTTTCATTGTAGTGTCTTTTCATCTGCCTTTTGAGCTAATGTCTCAGCCAAATTTCATTATTGCTTAAATACAACCATAAACACTCTTTATTCTCGTCTCTAGATGAGCAAATTTGGGGGTAATTTCCCCCTTTGTATTAAAGTGTGGCTGTTGCATTGGTGCTCATCCTCTCCTCATAGGGTTTAAAGTCTCTGAAGTGAATGGGTCACCTGGCTGAGCGTCAGTCTTTTACTACCATTTGTTCAGATATTGATTTGCAGATTTTTATCAGGTCTCACCACTACGTCATTTCCGAAATGTTTGGGTTCTTCACTTTGTAAGTTAGAGGAAGAAATTTGATACGTTTAAAGGGATCATCAATTTGCATTAATTCAATGAATGAGTCTGGTTCTGTTGGAGGTTTCTTCCTGTTAAAAGGGAGTTTTTCCTTTCCACTGTTGCTACAAGCATACTTGGTGTGAGGCATTGCTTTCAATGAGTTGATGCAATCAGCTGGTTTTCCTTAGATAGAAATCTGAGAGAATCTGTTTGACTATATGATCTGGTTGAATTGTCTCGGTAATGTGCCTTGAGATGACATGTGTTGTAAATTGGCACCATATAAATAAACTGAATTGAAATAAATTGAATGTTTGGCAACTTTACTTATTGCTAACAAAGATGATGCACCAAGTGGAAAAGCACAGCAGGAAAAACAAAATGATATTTATGAGTTGTTGAAAAGAAAAAAGACAACAAAAAATGACATTTGTTTAATAATTTGTATTAAAAAGATATGAAATATTGTAAGAACAAATAGAAAAGGGGTGAAATGTTATTTATTTCAAAAGCCAAAGAGTAACTGTCTATAAAGGCATCTTAGCAGTTCCTTTTATGGACTAACAGATTATACCACAGTTTGGGGGCTGCAACAGCAAAGGTATGATCATCTCTGATTTTCTTACTGGTTCTCAGAATATCTATGAGCAACAAATTGTTTCATTTTAGTGGTCTTTAGGGAGATGTTTTAGAAGATGCTTTAAATTTGACAAGGCAGAAGCTTAAGAACCCTTAAAAATCAGAGGCAAAATCTTAAAAACAATCCTGTAAGCAACAGGAAGCCAGTGGAGTTAATCCAGACCTGGAGTTTAAAATCCCATTAACTGCTTCCTGTAAAAATTTAGTATGAGTTCAAGCAATTACTAAAAATTACAATAATCTAGAATAAACGATGATGTAAAAACATGGTTCGACCCTCAAAATCCTGAGGAACAAAAATTATGTTTTACAATTTGCAGGAAGTACAGTAATAGCTATTAAAAGGTGATCTTAGAAAATTAGCTGATATGCTTTATTGATTAAAAGGCCCTGTTAAAGATTTGAAGATTGCCAAGATTTCTAACAGAAAAGCCTCCAGAAAAGTGAAAACACCTCCAAAAAATAACACAATCTCTGTTTCATTATTTTCTTCCAATAGTTGTTTGTTTTTTGAATTGACCATAATGTTTTTCTGTATTAAACATCACTTCTCTAACAGGAGGTTATGCCCACACATCTGTTAACACATCAACAAAGAAACTTTTAAAATTTCAAGATTTTATTTAAGTTGTGTTCCTCACTGAAAGCCTTCAAATGCAGCCATATGTGAGGATTCACACCCACTTTCCTCCTGCCTTATAATCATCATATCAGAATGCGTGTATCTATATTCAGCCAATCTATACTTAGCGTTTAATCACCCATTTATTAGTGATTGACTTCCTTCCAGCAGGCAGCAGCAGTAGATAATGTACCATAATGAGTTATAAGCACCTGCCAACCTGCTGAAAACACGATTTAAAACCATCTGCAAAGCAAAGTTAAATAAAATGGGACAGAACAGGAATGATTTACATGTGAAAGTATTTGAAAAGTAACACGAAGCATAAAAAAAAGTGTAACATACGATCCAGCGAACTAAGACCAAGGGAAAAAAAGTGTTTCAAGTGATTGAAAAGTGATCAAGTGATTTATCATTGATAATATATACATAATAAATACCCAAATCCCTTTGATGTTAGAAAAGTAGGTAAAAATGAAAAAAGAAAAAAAACCACTGACCTCTCTGCAGGTGTTGCGCCTCGGTTTCCTGCAGCATGGCCGCCAACTCCTTCTCCCGCTCCTGCGCTGAGATGGTCACAGACGCCATTTCCTCCACATGTGCCCGCGCCGCACTCTCTCTGTCCTGTCTGACCAAAAGACAATAAGAATGTTAATGCTGGTATTGCTTTAGTTCTATAAAGGTGCAATAAATTCTCTTTTTATAATGCGCCCTCCTCCACATTACATGACAAAAGGGTGAAAATGAAAGAAAAGAACAATCATGGATGCATAAAATAGATGAATTCTCTGGTTATTATACTAAAGTAAATAAAGAAATAATCTCTATACATATCAGAATGTAAAACCTCAGATTTTTTACATGTTACAGTCACACTCAACACATGTGATTTTGTATTAAACGCCCACTGGAAGCATGGATGTATATCTTCAGCAGTGACTCACAGGCTGCGTAGAGCTAATGGGGAGATGGATGGAGCTACATACTGTGCAATCCTGGAAGCAAAACCTGTCAGAAGCTGCAAGATGTGTGAGGCTAGAGCAGAGGTTCAGCCTCCAGGATTCAGCCAGAGATGCAACAGAAAGACTCAAATCAAAGCATCATCTGTAAGAATCGACCAGGAAAAGTTTAGAGCTAAATAAAAATTGAGAATTGGTGGTGACATTTAAAGATGTCCCAAAAGGTAATTTAACTAAAGTTCGGCCATTTTTGCAAAGAAGTATAAATCGCATTCTCTAGGTGGAATACTGTAAAGCACTCAAAGCTGTAATTTCAGTAAACCTTGGCTGTACTCCGACTCATTTAGGCTGAATTTAAATGGGATTTATAGTATTTATTGAAGTATGAGTGACCCTTAAAGGAAAGTGGTTGGATGAAATGATATTTTATGATCAGAATAAAGAGTTTGCAGAAACTTTTTTTATTTTAACAAACAGCAAATCCTTTTATTCTGTGCCAACATTTAGCACTACTGGATGTCACTGTATGATAAAAAGAGGTTTGGAGGCAGGTATCATTAAATTTTAAAATAAAACTAAAGATGGCAGCGCGTCCAACAGTCACCTACATTTAAAGCGGTTGTCCGGAGCGCTCTGCAAATATGTCTGCAATGAGCTGCAGGAAAAGATGAGGAGGGATCAGAGATGTAGAAGTCATTTTTTTAGATTTAAAACGGAACTTATAATGCTAAATGCAATGACAGCATCATAAGTTCCTAACTTATCTGAGCCTGGCCTCAGGATACAGAGTGGCCTGAACTGCAGACATTTTTGGTTTCATTCAAATCCTTTTAATCACCAGAAGCGAGCAGGTAAGATCCACAGGAAGGCAGCGTCGGCTTTGCATTCTGTTCCTGCTTGAATCAAACTTTATAGTTCAACTAAGTCCAAACGCATTGAGACAACAGAGGGACAGACAAAGAAAGAGAGAGGAGAAAAACTACAAAGACAGGAGGAGAAAAAAAACACAAATAAAAAAAAATCCGAACAAATAAACAGAACTCTTCCTGAAGTCCAAAGGCGCTAATGATGAGAGAATTCTCCAGTTTAAGTGAAAACTTTTCTCCCCTACAGCGCTTGGCCTGCATCTCTAAAGTGACCGCGTCTGTCTGTTCCTTGGTGTGTGTGTGTGTTCTCCTGCTGTCCTGCTGTCTGGGGTGTGAAAGCGGGTGGCGGGTGTGCAGGGGACACAAGGAGACTGTGTGTGTCTGTACGCGTATGAGTGTGAGTGGATGAACCCCTGCTGGGCTTGAACAGCAGCCTGAGCCACCAAAGCGCACACCAGGGCTCAGCGGGAGACGGCGGGCAGGCATTGCCAGCCATTTGGTCCTGCAAGAGGTTCCAGGGGGCCGTGTATTTGTCTATGTATGTGTGTACGAGTTTGTGTGTGTGAGATCAGGAACAGGGGGGTGGAGGGGGAGCTCACACCAGACCTGTTTACCCACCAATTAGCATCAGACAGATCGCCAGAAAGTTCCAGCAGTCAGCTATAGAGTGGTGGTGATGAAGAGGAGGGTGACAAAAACTAAAGATAGGGAAGCAAAAAAGACAGAGACAAACATTTGGCACCTGGTTGCTCATGCTCATCTCCATTACCTTCTGAGGTAAAGAGTACAAACACAATGAACGGATCAAAAAGGTCTTCATTTTTAGGATTGAGTAGGATGTAGGGGTGGGAGGGGGGGTTGGATCCCATTTGAACTCAACTTAAAATCAAACTAAAGTTATCAAATCAAACTAATGTGGGTTATGCGCCCACGCCATTCTGTTTACCCAATTAAATGTAAGCCTAAAATGGCTGCTGACGACCACTACCAAACTGAAGCATAAAAAAAGCATGGAGCAAAGGAGAGATGTCGGTAGGAAGCCAACCTGGAGCAGGTGTTTAGGGCTCCGGCTTGAGCAGAGGCGGAATATGGAGGGTTGGAGCTGTTTACATCTCCTTGGGCAATAATCTGCCAGCCAGTTAATTGGTGAATGGGCTCTGGGACGCTGCCTGTGGCAGGAACTTGTTTGGGCCTATGAGGCAATAGAATGAATGTTCAGTCAGCAGATAGCTGGGCCTGTTTGTATATGCATGGCCCGATGCACTGCAGGACAGCTTGATAAGTGTGGCGAGAGCTGCATGGGCCAGAGGCCTAAGGTAGGCTGGAATGGCTCTGGGGCTGCAGCCAGGTACAGTGGCTGCTGGGTAAGTGGGAGGTGGCAGAGGCGGCGGCTGGCCGGCAAGCTGGCTGGAGTGATGAGGAAGAAAAAGGGAGCCCAGTCCGCACAGCCTGCTTAAGTGGGCACTATTCAAGCTGTTGCCCATTAGATGTGGGGAGCCAGGGCCTGACCAAGCGCAGAGTTTGCTGCACCCCATGGTGAAGCCGGCATCTCACGCCAGAAGCACCAAATGCCTCGGTTTATCAAAGGACGAGCACAAATTAAACTCAGACGGTGAATTTGGAGGAACCAGAAGAAAGTTGCTGATGCCAGGCACTTTGACCTCTGTTCAGACTCTATTACAAACATTCAGGTGAAAATGCACATCAATATTCAGGCATTAGGTAACCAAGCATATGTTTTGCATTTGCTATAAACCTGTAAAACATTCTGCATATTTAAGTGTAAAACATTAACTGTCAGCATGTTACACAAATCACAAAACATCAGCATCTTTTTCACCGAAAGGTCCTGAGATTTAAATCATCACTTGAAGCATCTGATTCTGCAGCAAAGTAAGCTTCATTTCGACCTCCTCTTTCCAGCTCTACATTAGAATCCACATGAGAACAGGACTAGAGCACGCCACTGTAAATACATCCCCTTTAAAGTACAGTTTGTAATCTTTATTATTTTTTGAAGAGGAATAAAACAGAATATTTCGATGCTTTGGAAGCTAAACTTGAAGCAAATAAAGACAATCAGTCTGGTTTAAATAGAAAATTTAAGAGATTTGAGAGAAAAATACTGAACACACACCTCGTCTTTTGACTCTTTAATATGGGAACCAAAGCAATAAATGAATTGGGGAAAAAAAGTTATCTTATAGAAAATAAAAAATTGAATGTCATTCAAATATAAGTCATTGCATAAAATGAAATTAGAAGTTCTATTTTTTAGATATTTAATCTGGAATAATCTATCATCTACCTCTACTTGACGGGAAACCTGCCAAGACAAAGAGAAGATTGGCCTACTAATAGATGATGGTAGCTCTGGAGGAGCACTCAAACTAAACTATTAATAATTTATTCTTTATGTTACGCCAGCCTTCGTAACATGTAGGCGAATCCCATTCCCCCAGACATCCGCGGTTATATTTTTTATATTTATATCTTTTAAAAACAAAGCGGAGTGTGTATGACGTCATCCGCATGCCGGACTGGAGCCCAGGCAGCCTGGGCCACAGGTGGCTACGCTCTTCCCCTTCTATTCATTCTGGGAGCTAATCTGAATCGTTCAATTCCATTTTGAGAGTGAGATCATCTGTGGTAGCAGCACTAGACATCTTCCAGGCATGGGTGAAACTAGAAGCAGTTCAGCAGACAGGATGAATGAACGGTAGCCGGCGCGCGCGGACGTCATACACACTCCTCTTTGTTTTAAAAAATATATAAATATAAAAAATATAACCGCGGATGTCTGGGGGACAGTGATTCGCCTACATGTTATGAATGCTGGCGTACCATAAATGATAAATTATGAACAGTTTAGTTTGTGCCTTCAAGTCGTTGCCCATAGATAGACGTTACCTGGATATAACCTAACGGAATATCTTCCGAACGGCTCCAAATGACACAAAACTACTATGGGTGAGTAGAACATGATGTAATAACGTAAAATCGAGGGGTGCCAATGTGAAAAAAACGGTGTTCCCCTTTAAGGCACTGGTAACTAAAGATGACCGAGGTTTTTCCTAAGCTGTGGATAAGGACTTTCTTCTTAAATTCAAGATGGCTGTCAAGTTATTCTGAAGTTATTCCAAAGATTTCCGACAAACAACTCAGTCAAGAGGACCAATGGCAATAATGAGGTAGTCAGTAAATCAGATTTACCAACAAGAATCACATTAGCCTTGTTTTTATTTAGACACTGAAAATTTAGCTTTGTCCATCTTTTTACATCTCTTAACTATTTTAGCAGATCGGCTGTGCCATTAGCTTAGAGCGAGAGGTAGAGCTGGATGTCATCTGCAAGACACTTTAATGACAGTTCATATCTTTGAAAGTCAGACCAAGGGGAAGCAAACACAAAGAGAAGTGATCCAAACATTGTGCCTTAGGGTACAACAAGATACAGTGGAGCAACAGAGGAAACAAACCTGGCTTAAATGGATAGAAATGCAGATAAAACCTGAACAGCAGCAAAGATTCACAACTACGTTCAACATCGTATCCAGTACATTACAATCTTTTTAAAATAAATTGAAAATTTGTGGCTGGTAGAAAAATTTTAAAATTGAAAAAAGTCTGGGTACTTTTCCAAAGCACTTATGGATCTCTGTGTTGTAATTTTAAATACACTTCAAGATAGCTTAAAGCTTCAATATTTCTGAAGTCAAAATTCTGACATTTTTCAGTAGACCTTTTTTAATGACCCTAATCCTCTTCCATGTAGTGTAATATTGAGCAAAAATGCTGATTCATTATTACAGAGTGCAACCACAGCTATGTATGATGGACTGCATCAATCACACTTACATCCATATTAAACAGTTTGTGGAGCAGAGGAGAACTAGGAAAATGCTTCCTGCTTACAGTATGCCTGCCTGCCTGTTTGCATCCATAACAGAGACCTGATTAGACAGAGGCCTTGTAAAGCCTGTCTTCTGGTTCTGCCAAGAATAATAAGAGCACAGCAGAGAAAATACAGTGACATATTGATGGTTTGCTGTGAAGCAGCACACAATAAACATCAGAATTATTTTGTGCTAAAAAAAAAAAAAAAGTGTCAGGTTTCTCTTTTTCTTGCTCATAAACACCTCAGTGCGTTTTAGCACATTTTTATTAAACCTCTGGGTGATGCAAATCAATCACTGCTCTCGTTTTACTCTTCGTCTCTCCGTTCCGCCATATTAAACAGACAAATGAAACACAGGAGGAGCCGGATGGAGCCTCGGTGCTCTCCCAGTTCTTTACCTACCCGTCCGTCTATCTGTCCAGAGCGTTTCCATCTCTGCTCCCATCTAGTTTTCTGCTGTTTCCATCGCTCCCTCCTCTTTCTCCTCCCACCCTTTTTTTTCCTGTAACTAAACTGGCTGTGTCTCTCTCCATCTGCTGGTTCTTCCTTCAGCGGCCCTGCACCTGTTCACACCTCCTCTCCTGTTGGCCACCTCTTCCCCCCAACCCTAATCTCCCTCTCGTCTCCCTCCCTCTTTGCTCGCCGCTATGCTGCCAGGCCCGCTCCTGGCTCAGTTAGCCTCTCTGTCATTCAATCCATCTGTCAGCAAGTCAACTTTGTTTACAGCGGGTGGCCGGAGCTTCGTTTCTTCTTCAAGGAACGCTAAAGGCCCCTCCCCTGCTGTCATGAAGGTCAGCATTAAGTCAACTCTGCTGGAAAAAAAAAAAAAAGCAAAATACTGCAGCTTTTAATTTTCATCTCCACCCTGAAGTTTGGACAATGCTGCAAATATGATCATCTTAAGTCTTCAATACAGTGCATGATTATTAGTGGCAGGAATAGCAGCAAACTGAGACAAACATTTGCTGTCGCTGCAGACATTCCCACAGAGAAAAAAACTGTTCTAGATTGAAGTAATTAGCTCTTGATTGGCCTCTGTCATCATCTCATCTATTCAGAAAACAGAGCGAGAGAAGTTTAAAAATCTTAATTGGCTCAGGCGACTAATGGCCTTAACACAAGAGAAGCAGCCTGGCAGCGCAGGCATCTGTGATTATTTTAAAATAAACATACAAGCTACGTACAATATGCTCTCATACTGACCCAATCCAGAACGCAGGACGGCATCAATGCTAAATCTGGGCCCCGCAGAGAGGGCTGTGTTTAACATATGTGGAAATGTTGAAGGTCAAATCTATGTAAAAGTCCTCATTAGACTTTGATTCTACTGTAGAAATAAGATGCTCGTAAAGCAGTGCTTTTCAGAAACGTGTGCAGACCTTTTAGAATCTGACCAACACCTGAGGAAAGCTTTCATCATAATCTTCAACTGAGCCGTTACTTTTACACAGTTCATGTTTCTGAGATTAATGCCATAAACATTTCTACAACATTTAAGACCCTGAAGCTAAACTTTAACTGTGAATATACATCAGTGTTTGCAGAGTAATGTTTGCCATCTGCTAGTTTTCCTACTTTGTAAGCTTATGAAATAAATTCAGTTTTAAATTATGTTTAGAGCCATTTTTAATAAAATTATTTTTTTTACTGTAACAGAGATGTCTCAGCCTAAAAACGTCCAAACAAAAATGAATAATAAGTTGCATTTCAGGTTTGACTGTGTAACATGTTCTGTTATCAGCACCTAAACATTCCAATAAGGTGACTCTATAAGCTTATCTATTACTGAATAAGTTATAGAGGGAGACTAGAAAATGTACGAAGCTCGGATGAATTCATCAAGTTCAGTCGACTTTCTTAGGATTCGGTTTTAGGGTTTCATTCTGTTAGTTCTTGTTTCTCAAGGGTAATTTTCCTTAAAGAAAATCCAACTCATTCTACATAAAGATTCCATAAAATATTTATCACTGAACACTAAAGAAAGAAACCAGTGAGAACAGAAAAAACCTGTCGCCAGACTGCACAGTTATTACTGACAGGAGATACGAGCCACTCAGTAAATTTTGCAGTGTTAAAGTAACACTTTAAGAGTTAAGTTTAACCCCAATCCGAGTGCATAGTGTTTATTTTACTCTCTACATAGTGTATATCTTACTCCAGTTGTTGTTGTAATAACTCTAAGAGTCAATGTACTTTAACACTGCATATTTGACACTGAATTTACTGTGCAGATCCAGAGACCCAGTCCGGTTGAGGGGTGACAACAGAATCCAGATCAACATTAAGGCCGGGTTATATTAGCCCTTATCACTTTAAATAGGCCCATTTTCTGGCTACTGATCCTACTAGACACCTCTGCAGCCTTCTTCCCTCTGAAAATGTTCTCTATTTGAAACATTTGCTTAAACTTTAGTTTAAGATTTAGAGCCACCATTTCCAAATCTATCCAGATTTTAATTTAAATAGGTAGAGAGATGAACTGGAAGGATGTATACTGATAAAGGTAGCCCTTTAATCATCTAATAAAACTCAGCTTCCTTTGAGTTCACTTTGCTTTTCTTATAAATCATCATTAAAGTAGTTTAGTGTTGTTACAAGATTGACTTATTGTCTAATTGGTTGTTTGGCACCCAATTAAACAAATACCGAATCAGAAAATGTAAATCACCTAATATACAATTCACTAATAAATAAAATACTGATTAATTGTATTTAATGATGCATAAATGTTCTAATAAAGATCAATAATATTAGCCTTATCAATATCATAACCATTTTGAATAATAAAGACAAGAGCCCTTACTAGAACAACTTAGATTTATTGACCACATCGATAAAACCCTCCATGCTGGGCTTATATTCTATATGTGTTGAAATTTCCTTCCCACCTGAGACATCCCTAATAATGTCTGAAAAGAAACTCACCTTCCCAGCCTGTCATGATAACAGGGCCAACCAGCAGGAAGGCACAGGAACCGCTTCAGTCTGCTAACCCACCCTACATTTTTTCTTCCAAGCCTTCTGCCAATTTCTCCTAAGCCAATTATTTTAATTAGTTTTGCTGTTCAAGTAAGAGAGGTTTTCTTTTTTGGAGATTTTTCATTTGAGTTTAATTTAAGTAGGTTATTCTTAAGAAGTTTAAGGAAGTTTACAATGAGTTGAATCCTAATATTTTATGTAATCTTACTCTAGAATAACAGTGACATAGAAGTCCTCTTTTGCAAAGGCCCTCTCAGTGTTAGAAAAATAAATCTCCACATTAAATTGCTTTGTAGCAAAAAGGTTTTGGGTTCAGATCCTTGCCTGGGTTCTTTCTGGAGTTTTTCTTGTGTATGCATGCAGCAACAGTGCTAAAGTTTCATGTTTTCCTGACATGTTGAAGCTCTTAACTGCTCTCAGGAGCTGCATATGAATTGTTTCTAAATGTCTTGATATGAATGTTTTTGGAAATTGCTGAAAAAATATATATATATATTCCAACTAAACACATTTGAATAACAAGCAGGAAGCCTTTAGTGGGAAGTAAAACCAAAGAAAATATCCGTAATTCAGTGTGTTTAAAGATCATTTTTATTAATTGTTCAGTTTCCTATTTCCTAGTTTAAATTTTTGTACTTTCTGTGTTACTATGTTTTGTCACTTACTCCGTTTTGTGAACATCTCCTGGTACAACCAGGTGAAGGAGACACGACTTCTACGAATGAGACCTGGTTACTGCTGCGGCCATAAGAGGAAACAAAGACAGAGCTGAGGATGGAGGGCAATAGTTAAAGCAAAAAACAGAAAAAGAGAGGCTATAGGAAGGATAAAAAGAGATGAAAGGCTAAAAAGAGAGATGAATGAGGTAAAAGCGTGACAGTGATAAAAGAAAGAAATGAGGGGAAAGGAGGAGCAGAGAGGGGTTCTGTCATGTTGGATGAAAGCTGTGCCTACTGGGCAGTGGGCACCGAGTAAAGCCACTGATGCTGCCACCCACACAGCAGGGGTGTGTGAAGGCACGAAGTTGACCAGATGACACACGCACATCTACACAGTAATTATTATAAATCCATGAATACACAACACAATGCAACCAGCATAGCTCTTAATAATGTAGAAACTCCTGCTTAACCCCTAATAAACTAAATAAAAGTAACCCCGACAGAGATAAGGAGTAACGCCTAGAGAGTGAGCATGCAGCACCGACAGAACGAGACAAGTAGAGAATCAGGTGAAGACCGAGAAGCGGGTAGATGGCAGAGGGCTGGTTCTCTCTTTCGGTCTGTCCTCTAGCAGTAGCTTGTGTATGTAGGCCAGTGTCCCAGGGCACACTTGGCTGGGGTGGCAACAGTTGTAGCCGACAGATTTGCCTCCACGTTGCCTGAGGTCTCTCAGTCAGCGATCTGTCTGCTCGTTCCCTTCCCAGCTCCGCCAGACGGACAGATGACAATTGGTTCTGATAGTCTTCATTTTTTTTAAAAAACGAAGCACGACTTCTGTTAAGCTGACCTGAAACGTATGAACTTGAACTGCTGAAACACGAATTAGGAATATGAGTTCATGAGGAGAGTGAGGCGGCGAATCACTAAAAGAGTTTGAAAGGGTTCGCAGAAAGGTCAAAAGGGGAAGCAGGAAGAAGCAAAAATACTAAGAAGGAGGACAAGGATTTTTTCCAAAGAATGTCTTTTGATCGCCAAGACTAATTGGGAAGTTCTCTAGTACTAGTGAGTTAGAAGTGGACTATTTTGGACTATGTTGGGTAAGACTAACACTTGATTTTAAAACATTAACTGGTTCCTTCGTGATCCAGATTCCTTTCGGCTAAAGATAGGACCAAGACTTCTTCTCCCTACATGAAAATCCCGAAGAACGTCCATCCACCGGTTTAAATCCTTACTCATTGGTGAGTGTGGCGGAGTCAGCTAGGCTCTACTGATCCTGAATGACTAGTATATCTAGAAAAGCCCAAGATAAATTCAGCCAGCTCATTTGTCCAACCAAGAAATCCTGATTTCCTGTTTCCCAGAAAATGTCTCATCTCCTCCTCATAACCCTATTATCATGTGTCACCTGTTCCGGTAAGATGTTAGGATACCTAATGTGACTTTGTGGACTGTTAATCCTCTCAGCGTTTCATTTATAAAGATGGTCCCCACAAAAAAAACTTCTGTCTGTTAACCCTAAAGTGGTTTCTATGTATAAATGACATGACAAACACCCAGGAACTGGTTGGGTAGCAGCATAACATAAACGAGAGACAAAGCGTTGAAAATCATATTACAATAAAAGTGGGTCTCAACAGATTGAACGTGAAGCTGAGGAAGAGAGGGAGGTGATGAGCAGGATGGCAGAGAGGGCATTCTGACAGCGAGGAGGGGAGGAAGCAGCAAGGTCTCGTCACCGGGCCAACGGGCCCACCACTGTCAACATCATGCCACTCTGTGCTGAACACACACATACGCACACACGGCTGGCCCACAGCCCTCCCAGCTGCCCTATCCGTAACTGTCTGATTAGTTGTGCTAAGCAGCCCCTCCCCTGCCAACCATGGTGCCATCTGCTACCCAACAACATGGCCGCCGACCAGAGAAGCACACACTGTCATAGACACTCACTCTCTGGTACACGACAAACCCTGTACCTGGCACTGCCCTGCTGCCATCACTCTCGCCCTCACAGACACACATCAAACTTCACAGACACAGGTGTGGCCCAAAGGTATCAACACATAACATCCCCCCAAAGAGATGCACACAGACGCATCAACAAACAACCGCAACACACAAGCACGGCTACTGCAGAGTGTGGTGCATGTATGTGTGCTGACAGGGGTTAGACGCTGTTAATGCCAGGTAGAGAAAGGGCAATGGCGTGTTGAAATGTGCGACTATTCACTGGCAGCATTCGAAGATTCATTACGGCCCCTGCTTCTCCTGAGCGGCTGTGGCCCGCGTGGCGCCCCGGCCCTTTTATTCCGGGCCGTGATTGGACAAGTGCCTCCTGTGGAGTTGGTTTGCAGCAGTTTTGTCGCGCCCAGATTTCACTCGCTGCTCAAAGCGAGCCTCTGGCAGGATGAGGCATCTGCTGCCTCACCTTCCTCATTTACACTTCTCCGCCCTCGCACACACACTCGGTTCGATTCAACGCCCTCCCAGGCCTCACTGTCACGATTTACAACAGGAGGGAGGGGGGTAAAGGTGCAGAGCGGTAGCATTGTGGCATGTTTAATAGAGTTCTGGGAAGTTTGTGTGTGAGGGTCACAGGAGTTGGTCACAAGCAGAGCGTCTGTGTCCTACAGCCTCTGGGCGTCCATCTTAGAAATTCAGGATCCCTCTCTAAAATAATAGTACAGACAAAGACATGACATGTACCTGTGAATTAGTTAATGTTCTTCTCATATATAGAATAATTTGGAAAAAGAGGCAAAACATCTCCCCAGCATCACTTTCTCTTCCAAAGATCAAGTAAGAATTTAATCTGAACTTCACAGAAGGTAGTTTGTCAGATAAAAACTTTTTAATGTATTTTGCACTTTGTGTTCCGCCTCTGCTGAAGTAATACAACTAAATAAATTCGCAATGCAAAAAATGTTAATCTAAGTCATTTTTTCTTAAAAATAATTTAATTTCTTCTTTATTTAAAAGATAAATGAGAGTATTTACCAATGGAATAGTACAATTTACACTTGAAATGAGGAAAAACAAGTGTATTGTCTTATTTCAAGTCTATAATATCTAATTATCTTATTTTAAGTGTAAAAATACTTGTTCATTTGGCAGATTATCTCATAAACATGCTCAAATGAAGGTTGAATACACTTATTTTAAGAAATTTCTACCTTTTTTGAATAGTTTTTGCAATGTCTTTCTCTTAAATAATCCTCCTGCATGTTTACCACTATAATAACCTTTATACATGACTCTCTTTATTTCCTCAGTGCTTAAGCCAAACTAATGAAAGCTTTTTTCTGCGTTTTTTCATCATGAAATCAGTACTTTAACTTTCTTTTTAACCCCTGGGTGTGTAGTACTAACCTGAAATGGTGTTCTATTGAAAAAAAAACACCAAAATTAAGTGGGGGAAAAAATGTCTTAAGGATTAAATATTGAAAGCTATGGTACTGTAGTGTACTTGAATCATTTTTCTGCTCTGATAGCCCCTTATCATGCTTTTTCTCAAAAGGTCTCCTCTTTTGGTTAGACAGCGATTGTGAGGAACTGTTCTTAACCTCTGCTGCAGTGTTAGTTACAAGTTAAATAAAAATAAAGAATTAAGACCTAAACCACATTAAAAGTAAAGCACAGACTGCTTATGTTAGGAGAAAAGAGGAATTTCTACAGCTTCCTTTCACATCCTGGAAAAGAAGTAGGCTACTGTTGGAAGAGAACAAATGCTGGCAAACACCCATGAACATAAGAAAAAAAATACTGTCTGCACATAAGCAGAATCTACATCATGTATCTGAATCTTGTTCGAATTAAGGGGAAATTACAAACAGACTGGGATCACTGCAAAGCCTTTTCAAAACCCCAGATAAAATGCAGGTTTGAGAGGTTTCAAAGATATTGTTAAAGTGACCAATCAGGTGGATTTGTTAATCCTACATTTCCTCTATCATAAACTCACGTTTAAGCTAAAGACTTTGTTTTTACATAATGCAAAGGTGGTCAGAAAATTGTGCATTGAAGCTGAAGTTCGGCGTTCCACGTGACACAACATCCATCTTCTGCAGCTCTAAGCTGCTTTATCAGCTGCCTTGTGTCAGCTTTGTTGTTTTAATTTTATTTAATACAATTGGAAAAAAGTTTAAATATATTTCTTTATATATTAGAATATGTTTTCTTATAGGAGACACATTATGCAAACTCTACTTTTTAGAAAAAAAACAAACAAAATATTTGTTGGGTAATTGTGAGTATGTAGATTTTCAGAAAGCTTTAGTTTAATCTCCCCATATATATTTCCAGTTATTTCATTTTCTATCAGTTTTTTTTTTTTTTTCAGTCCAAGTTAAAGGACTCCAAAGCAACAAGTGGATGAACGTAGATATTGGGTGCATTAACTTACATAAGTCATTACAGCGTTCCCCAGCACTAGAACCTACTTCAAGCGTCTGGTTAAGTATATTTTTGTCATTAAAATGTAAATACATCATCAAAAAAAGGTATTTATTGTTTATGTGTAGCACAAGGGAGACCAGTGCTTCTGCAGCTCGGATACATTCAGTAATGTTCTTGATGCTAGCATTAGCTAACTTGTTAAATATGGAGGGGTGTGGTATAAAAGACATGTTCAAGTTGCTTTGGACCTATAATGACTTTTTTTTCCTTGAAAGCCTCAGCTCAGAATGCACATATAGAAAACAGACAGAATGAAGCAGTTTGTAGAGGAACAAGCATTGGAGATGTCATGATACCTAATGGTTAAAAGTCTTTAGGAAGTCTGTGTTCGTTCATATTGTGGTAGCATTTATATCTTAACAGGTATCTGACATGTAGTTTTATATTGAACATATTAGTAACCATACCAGGATTACACTTTGTGTTATTATTGTAAATAATTAAAACGAGTCGCTGTGAAGCACCTACGAAAAATCACTGAAATGGATGACTGCAAAGCTGCATAAACCAACACATTCAGACCAACGCATTGCAGTTCCACTTTTGGTCCCCTTTAAATGTTTGTTTTTTTCTCTCTCTCTTTTTAAAACAGCTTTTATTATTATTTCTTTTGGTCATTATTAATATTTTTATGTATTTCTTTTTTAATGCTTTTCTTTTTTGTAGTACTTTGAGGTCTTTCTGATGAAAATTCCGTAAAAATTACGGAATGACTATGACCTGGATGACTGAGAACCTTCATCAGCATTTCTGATGAAAAGTGCAGTATAAATCAAATGTATTATTATTATTATTATGGTAGTATGTTTGTGGAACATACTACCAGTTTTAGTCCGTGAGGCAGACACCCTGTGTACTATAAGGCTAGGCTTAAAACGTACCTTTTTGATAAAGCTTATAGTTATAGTGGCCCAGGTTATCCTGAGTTATCTCTATAGTTATGCTGCTATAGGCTTAGACTGCTGGAGGACATAGGGATCCTTTTTTACAGCTTTCTACAAAAGATATTTACAAACAAAAACAAAACAAAAAGGTTTTACTCTTGGTTAAGAACCGTTCTAAAATAAAATAATGTTGTGATGTTGTGATAATGTTGTGATGACTATTAGGGATGGGACACCATGTTTTTCCTGACATTGCTCTAAAACAAAGGAATCTAGAGAACTGGTTGTTCAAAAGAATCAAAATTGCTCTTCAGACCAGAATCTGCTACTTCCTCTCTACATTAATGTCATTTCTTTCCACCAATGAGAAACAAATTTTACTTAACTCACAATTTTTACCAACTATATCCCTTTAATTACTGTTAAGTTACAGATTGTTACAATTAGAATCTTTAAAAACTTGTCTTAACCTAAACTCATCTACTTTCCTGTCATTGGGGTTTTAGTAGAACATTATTATTAAGCTGTTTATCAATAGATCCTATGAAAATATCTGTTCTGTTAGATTTAACCCTCTGTATAAAGTTCACCATCAACTGTCTGCTAGTAATGTGTCTGACTCTCTGCTGTCACTCTCATGAACATGAATGCCTGATTTCATGGGGATAACAGAAATGGTCGAAGATTTGCTGCCTCACAGATATCGAACTTATCCCGAACCGAAGCAGGCTGCCAGCATTGAATCCCTAACGCATGCAAATGTGCAGTGGCCACTCATTTCTATTTTGGCATGTGTGGGGAGTGGAGTTTTGCTGGGCGCTTTTCAGGCCGGCCTTTGGGATGTGTGAACACAACAAAGGGAGATATGAACCGCAATGGAAACAACAAAAGAAGGGAAGAAAGTAAAGAAAGACTGAAGCAAACAAACAAACCAAACTTAGCAAAGCCCTCTGCTGGGCTGGGGCCGGGACTGGAGCGAATGTGTGCGTATGTGCGAGGCGATGTGAGCAGAGTGCTGGGGATTAGGACAGATCCTGGGCTGTCCAACTCACAGCTGGCTGATGATCCAATCCTGGAGCACAGCGCGGCGCACCAGCCGCCGTGGGACCCCCCCGAGTGCGTGCCTGCATCTGCGGGTGTATGAGCGCTTGTGTGTAGAGGCATGTGGGTTCAGCTGATGTGCATACGAATGCACATGTCTGTGGAAATTAACTTGCACAAATTGGGGTGCAACTGGTTGAAAACCACATGTAGAGTAAAGTGAGTAAGGGATGGTTGGCCACGCTTCTGTCAACTGTTCGAATGAATAGAGGACATGTGAAAGAGTAGAGGGAAAAAGTCACAAAAAGATCAAAGTGCTTTTTTAACTCAAAGGATGATCATACAAATAACTTCCAGTTTAGCTGCAGCTTTCCTACTAAAGCTACAAACGCTAACATGTCTTTTTAGTTAGGAAGGTAAAGTGGATAAAATCCCTAGAAATATTTATATGAACAGAGAAGAAGAAGAATAGTAAGAGCACATAGTTAAAGGTTGCCGGCCTGCTGAAGGGTGAGCCTCTTCCCTCAGATTCATTTTCTCCATCAGTTCCAGCCAGCTTTATCGTACCAGATGAAGAAAAGACTACCCACAGCATGATGCTACCACCACCATGCTTCACTGTGGAGAGGGAGAAGTCAGGATGATCTATTTTTGAAAAAGTGTCCCTTACTTTGTGCTTTAATTTCCACAATTACAAAAATACTCCACAAAGAAAAAAAAGTTAAAAGTTACAGTCCAGAATCAAAGACAAAATAGAAGGTATGAGGGACAAAATGTGAATACTTGGGTACAAAATAGGGCTACATATTCCTGGATACGCAACCTGACACAGAGAGCTGTACCAGCCTAGGTATGCTGGACGTTTCCTGTTTTACGTGTCGCAATCATTTGCTTTCAAATGCAATCATAATATTTCTGTTAGAACGGAATATTTTGGTAAAAATTAAAATCTTGAGTTGCTTTTGCTTCAAATGACTAAAATTGAATTTTAATGACTACATGCTGGGCCAAGTCAACAGCTGTCAAACATCTAATCCGCACCAGAGGACAGATAAAACTATAAACCCATTCATGCACACAGTGACACACGCCGAGTTAAATGGTTCAGTACAGTGGGTCCTCCAACACAGGTCAAAGTCATTGTGTTTGCCACATTAATATGCACATCATTCTCCACAGCTGGTAGGAAAAATAAAAAAAACACACACCCACACATACACCGTCTCTAGCTTTAAACACACACCAGCCCACCATGAAGCCAATGTGTAAGTGCTGGCAAGCCGACAGACTAACACACTTGAAAAGAGATTAAAGCAAAAAGCTGCAACAAACTCAAACTCAAACACAAACGCTGACAAATAAACACACAAAGATCCAGAATACTAGCACCACACGGCCCCCAGCACCACAGGACATTTCTGCCACATCTGTGCCCGGCTCACAAGCATCGGCTGAGGGTAACGGGGG